>NC_084996.1:18905428-19205428 GCF_963854185.1 Sardina pilchardus | reverse complement strand
ACAAATAAACATTTTGAGTAAATGAACAATGTTACACACGCACACACAAACCCAAACACACACACACACACACACACACACACACACACACACACACACACACTCACACACACACACACACAGTACTGGTCATGTACCTGGTTTTCCCACTTCCAGTCCTGACCCCTCATGATCCTGGTGCCGATCTTCATCATGGCGGCCATCTCTGGGCCAGACAAGGCTTTGTGGCCTGCCTGTGTAGGTGGCTGTGTGGAGGGCAGTAACTCCACTATCTTGAGGTCATATTTGCCATAACTGCCCATACGGTAGATATTTTCATTACCAGCATCCCACCTCACCCGGATCCACCCACTCTCCCTCAGCGGACTAATCACACGGCCCAGACCGGGAGGGATTCCGTCCTGAAATATGGGACAAACACACGTGTGCACACACATACAAACAAACATAGAAACAATCAATCACAAAGTAAAGTACATGCACACTCAAAAACACATGTTGAAGAGATGTTCAATGTTTCAGCCAGACACAAACACACACACACACACACACAGTACTGGTCATGTACCTGGTTGTCCCACTTCCAGTCCTGACCCCTCATGACCCTGGTGCCGAGCTTCATCATGGTGGCCATCTCTGGACCAAATATTGTGCCGTTACCTGCAGGGGGAGACAGCAGCAACATTCATACATATAGATGCACACCACCATAAAATGAATTGTAGAAATATGCATCGCCTGCTTCATATCTATTTTTCAAACTGTTGAAAAATATGTAAACTACTGTGAAAACATTTGGAATCACAAATGATTGTCCTCATTTTCTGCCAACATCACTGTGATTCACATATTATCATGTTTAAAAGGATAATTAACAAGCCCTTTTAATTATACTGTATGGCGGTAGACTGTTTAAAGAAATCATTTCATTCATTGGGGATATTTCAACTTATACATTTCAACGGCATGGCTGTTTTTATGTCACGTTCACCTCTATGGGGAGAATCATCATACAGTAGCTCATTTTTTACTTGCTAACAGAATGCATAAGAAAACCTGACCCATGAACAAACACAAAACTCTGCATGGCATTTCTCTGGGAATACTGAAGGTATAGAGAGATACCTCTATGGTGTGATTAGTTTGGTTCTTGGTTAAATGTAATGTATGTTGTTTGCACAAATGCCTTCTGCTACTATTTAAATATAAATACAAACAAACACAACCTTTAAGTCCTTTAAGACCTTTAAGTCACAGAACTGATCTTCTGGTAGCTTAGCTAAACAGGTCAGGGTAGTATTTAGTACCTAAACTTGGTTAATAGCTTCTATGTGTAATTACTATTGAACAAAAGCGGCATCTATTGGCTGCTGAGTTTTGATGGGCTGTTGATTGTCATTTTGTGGAGTGAGTCAAAATTTACTGAGATGTGAGCACAATGTAGCCTAATAATAATATACCAAATTCCCAAAGGCCCTCAAAGGACTATATCTCATACAATTTGAGAACTAGATTTTTGTGATGCCTTACACAACATAATGCCCCGTGAAAAAAGTTGTTGCATTGATCATTAATCACTAGGTGGCACTACTCCGCAAATTACTCATAATCAGCCTGGTTAACTGACACAGGGGACTATTTACCCTTAAATGTCATTTTTGGCAAATACAGTACTTCTTCATCTATTGATACTGTGCAGTATTGTGTTGCAGCACCCCCTTTGAGCAAAATATGAAGAAATATATACAAAATATGGGGTAGTCAAACAGTGTGTATGACACAGTGAAGTTTGAACCTTTACATCTCAACATACTAATTAGTAAAGGATTTTTGCATGCAGCATTATTCACAGTGTGGCATTAGTCAACAAAGGTTGCAATGACCTATAGGGCCATGAGCTGTCGGAAGCCAACTTGTCATTTCGGTAACACTTTGTAATAAGGGTCCATGAATTCTCATGAACTAATGCATGAATTAATGCATGAATTACGCATTAGTTAATCCATTAATATATCATGAATCATTATGACTTAACATGAATTCACTGATTGCCATTAATAAATTAATACATAAATAACTCATCATCTTAAGCATTATGATCATGATGACTTTTTGTCAGACAAAATTTTTAATTCATGCATTAGTTCATGAGAATTCATGTACCCTTATTATAAAGTGTTACCGTAATTTCTTAAAGAGAAACTATGCAGGATTGGCGATTTCATCTTAAGTTTCGGTTTCGTTTTTCATTTTCGCTCGTTTTATGCTTGCATATTTCTCTGCAGAGCTTCCCCGACAGCTTTAGCGTGTATATTTATACATATATAGGCTACAGTATATATAAATATATAAATTGCAAGCGTGGTTCTTTATGCGTCTCAGCCTTCCAGATGTAAACAGGGAACGATCGTCTCCTGAACAAACTGCAAGGTTGCGATAGCGGATAGGGACACTGTAGTCTAGTCGTAATTTCTTGAACCCAGAAATGTTGAGTACCCTAAAGTTTTATTGCAGAAATGTCATCTATAGGCCTAACAGATGGAATTTAACTTGGTTGCCTAAAGTTGCACTTTGGGCAATTTGCATAATTAGCATAAATATATAGGCAATTAAGGAGAATAGGGTGCAGGTGAATAGGGTAAAAAATGTAAATAATAGATATCACTTTGAAACTTTCTTAGTTGGTTACTTGTGCTAAGATGAGAAAAAAATGCATTGCATGTTTTTTGTATTTTAATGTTTACATATGCAAATGAGGCCATGTCTCATTAAACATGCGCTCATTTGCATACTGACAAAATCAGATTGTTTAATAATAAAGTCATGCTCAAAATATTTTTTTCCAAGGGTAAACATGTGTACTTGGGGTCTGAGTTGGTGAAAACCTTTAAGGAACCTGGTCAGGAGGCAGTGTTGACCTATGGACGGACAGATTAAGAAATTAGATGCTCCATGCAAAATAACTATATAACAGCATGCACACACAAGCAAACCTACAAGAACTATACATAATATGCAAAATAACTATATCCAGCATGCACACGTACACAAATACACATTAACTATATACAAGAACTATATACAACATATAAAATATGCCATTTTAAAGGCACAGGAGTAAGATGTTTTTGTACGGTCACAATTATGACCATTGGGATTAAATGGGTCAATGGGTTAACACTGCCTCCTTAACAGGTTCCTTTAAAGGTTTTCACCAACTCAGCCCTCCAAGTATACATGTTTACTTTTGAAAAAAGAAACATTTTGAGCCTGGCTTTATCACACTATCTGATTTTGTGTGTATGCAAATTAGAGCCTTTTTTATGAAATAGGGCCTAATTTGCATATGTAAACATTAAAATATAAAAAACATACAATACATTTTTTTCTCATCTTAACACAAGTAACCAACTGAGAAAGTTTCATAGTGATATCTATTATTTAATTTTTTTACCCTATTCACCTGCACCCTATTCGCCTTAATTGGCTATATATTTATGCTAATTATGCAAATTGCCCAAAGTGCAACTTTAGGCAACCAAGTTGAATTTCATCCACTAGGCCTATAGATCACATTTATGCAATAAAACTTTAGGGTACTCAACATTTCTGGGTTTACTATTGGGCCTATGGGGATTACGACTAGACTACTGGGGGAGGGAGGAAATATTACTGTTTACAGTACTGTTTACAGTAATAGTAATTTATAACTGGTCAGTCAAGTAAAACAACGATTTCTAAGCGATTTTATGACTATGAAAAAGTTGCATAGGGTCTCTTTAAGTGTAATTACACTATGGATGCAAAATGTTGACGAGCACCTATCTGCAAAGCATCAACAGCCCTAATAGTATTGAATCAAATTGGGGGTCATTGCACTCATCAGGTTAAGTGGATGATTATGGGATGTACTAACCTGAGCACACCACACCAGCATCTTCACCATGGTCACAGTCATGTGATCCAAATCTACTATGGGAGCACTCTGTAAGGGATCCTTCAGAACCAGAGCAGCGGACATCGTCCATCCAGATGTCCCCACTGCCTCTGCCAAAGTGTGCTTCTTTGGGGGCAGAGACAGCACCTCCACATCCCAGCTGTCTACACACCACCTGTGCATCACTCATGTCCCAGTTATCATCACACATAGTGCCCCACTGGCTGTTGTGGTAGACCTCCACTCTACCTGAGCACCTTGTGCTCCCACCAACCAGCCTGATCTGGGCAGCTTGTGCAAAAGGACAATAACTTAATTATTAGAGCACACTAATTATTTCAGCAGAATAAATATTTATTGAACAAATACTATGTAGGTTATTGACATGACATGCAGGTCTATGAAGACCAATACATGCATAAATGAAGCTTAGCAAACATTCATTGCCTTTATACAAATCTTAAATCAAACAATAGTTAGTGCAGTGCCCGTACGTATAGGCCACCAAAAATGTTTTCCAAGAAACTTGTTGCCAAATGACATTGATGCAGTATCATGTTAGATTGTGATGATGTAGAATCAAGCCTGTGCAGTTAGTAGAGCTTTTTACTGTCTTTGCAAAGTAAAAAAAGTGTAGGGGAAAGTTTGAGTTGCCGCTAATGGAAATATTAGACACATTACATAGGCTACCCGTGCGTACCCATGCGTTTTTGCTGTTGTTGGGAAATGATAAGCTAACCGTGGGCGTGGCCTAAAAGCTGACCAATGCCAGTGCTATGAACTCAGAAGTGATGTTTGAATGAATGATAAAGCCGATGTCCAGATAGAGTCAAGAACGGCTGTTTTAAATGCAAATTTTAACAGAATGCTACCGACGTGTGTGTCGGCATTGCAAGATCAGCAACCTGATCAGGCAACAGAACCGCTAGGCAACCGCGGTTGTTGATGAGCAGTCTATGCAATGTTGACTTTAACAGCCTGCTTACCAACATGGGTGCATGTGTGTCGGACTCAGCATGTTTATCCAACATTAACAATCTTGAAACGGTCCGTTGTTACATGAGACATCGTAATTTCCATGAATGGCAACACGTGATTTTGTCAGCGAAATGTGCTTTATTGTTTCTATGCTGGAGTGAGTGAGAAGGGGCGTGGCTAAAGTGCGGAGAGCGGTAGAATTGTGGGATTGCGGTAGAGTTGTATTTTGCTTAATTTAACGATATCCTTGTCATTTTTTGTACAAAAACTACCAAACTTTGCACTGCAGTCACGCATGTCATTAGCAAGACACGTGTTAAATCTTAGGTCAGTCGGATGAGTGGCTTGAGAGTTATGCGTGCCACACACAGACAGCCGTTCCTTGCATTAATAGATAGATAGATAGATACATAGATGGAACTCACCAGCTTGAAGAGGGGCAGACAGAAAGACTATCACTGGAAAAAAATATAATGCTTGAGTAGGCTTGTTATTAGATACAGTATCTGCAAGCATTCACAGTGAAAAAGGCCAAGAATAAAGAAATTGCACAGTACGTATAGTAGTATACTCCAATATTTGGAATGTGTTCTAAATCAGCCCATATATCTAGATATCTATCTCGCATTCAAATGTACCTGAATTGAGTGCAACCATATGTAAACCTGCGTTGTGTGGAACCACTGCGGTCCAGCCCTGCACACGCCCGGACTCGAACCCGCGAGACGGCAGCACCTCAGATCGGGAGTCGAGCGCGCTAATAATCCACCTAAAAGCCCAGGCTACTAGCTTTCATGCCAGCAGCGCTCTTGAAGCGTCGGGGAGTGAGGTTTACTAACGTTCTACAGCTAGCACCCGTTACACATATAATAATCTACAAGAGGATAACTCGAACAATGCAGTTAGGGCTATGCATATGTTCACAGTAAACAGCAAGATGCAGATTTCCTCGTTAACAGGTCAGGGTGCCATAAGTTGGGATGGTACATATCAACAGGGAACACCTGCCACATGTATCTGTTCAGTATGATTACTTGATTCTCTGAAAAATGCTTTGAGATGGATCTACAGAGTGACTGGATTTGCATCTCTACTGAGTGCCAAATCAGCGCTCTTTATTCAACAACTTAACGAATAGTCTGTTAGACTATGCAGTTCATGTCCTTTGCTTTTGCTGTTGTACCATGCACAATTGATTACTTTATTAATGATCCTGATCCACCTGTCAAGTCTAATTTGATTGCAATTTCGATACAACTCCATTAAAGGAGTCATAGAACGCATTTTTTGACCATTACAAATTGATCTTTGAGCCTAAATAATGTCATATGTAAATTTGTGGGGCTGAAAACGCCCCAGGAGCACTGCTAGATCGCCTAATACAAGGTCATAAATAAGCCTTGCAATGAAACAGTTTGTTTTTCCCGCCCACTCAGCAAGTTCATGAATATTCAAATGAGATGCGCGCTGATTGGTCTATTGGCCTATATGTCCTGAAAGTTGATTGGCTCAATCCACCGGTCTGAAGCTAGAGCAAAGTGAAACTACGTTTACTGCTGGTAAATAAAGCCAAAGTCTTTGATAAAGCTATCAACAATGGATTTAAATAAGGAATACAGCCGTACATGTATAAACCGAGTCAGAAGAAGGTTCTGACGAAGATGAAGTGCAGCAGATTCCCCAACAGAATGAATGTGTTAGATTGGTAAGTTTTATCAGTACATTTCTTAGTATTAACTCTCCAAAGTTAGCTGTAATAACGCTAGCATTACAACGTCTCTGCCATAGACCACATATCTAGATACTAGCATCGTAAGAGCAGTTTAACAAGAATTATTAATCGAAGGTATGCAAATGAGAGGGGGTGTATCTAAAGGGGGATGGGCGCCTATTACGTGTTATCTGAGCTCTGTTCAGATTGGAGCATTTCAACACGGCTGTTCCTATTTCCCAATTTGCATACGAAAGCAGGCGGGGGACGCGGTAAAGTCTTTGGTGTTGTCCTTTGGACACTGCTCGCAACCTAAATTCAACAGGAACAAGGTGAATGTGGTTTTGAATTCTAGGACTCCTTTAAGAAGAAAAGGGCAACTAAATAATCTAACACGCATCAGAGGCTACTAGTGCAGAGCCCGTAGATGTGGCATTTTTTATTCGTATAACATGAAATTTGGCACTGCACACTCTCGTGCCATTAGGATGACACCCACCAAATTTGAGAGCAGTCGGATGAGTGGTTTGAGAGTTGTGCGTGGAACAGACAGAGTGACACACAGACAGACGTTCCTTGCATTAATTGATAGATAGAAGATAGATAGATAGATATAGTGTATTTTAACAGCAAATTTGACTTTTTTTCCTCTGCCAAAAATAGTAGGGTACTAGTCTGGGTAAGCAGTATGCCAGTAGGAGCATTGTCCCTTTCCTTATGGAATAACCTATTGAGTAGGCCTATTGCATGATTAAATCTCCTATTTTCACTAATGATTTTAACTCATACATCGTACTGATGTGATAACATGTCTGTTGTGACTCCTTACCTGTCAGAGATAGAATACAAAGGAGAAGTGCTGATGGAAGAAAGCAAAATGTCAACATGAGAACTGTTATTTGCTATTTTCATATAAATCATTATTACCATTCTACTTTATTATTGCTGAAATACTTTGTAATAATTGTATAATGTACAGTAAGCTGCCTAAAGAAGTTATATCCTATTTTCTTTAGTCTGTCACTCATGTCTTCATCACACACACACACACACACACACACACACACACACACACACACACACACACACACACACACACACACACACACACTCACAGGAAGGGTGTTAAATTATTTGCACTATAAGTATTGCACTATAAGTATTACCCAGTGGCCAATCAAAAAACAAGACTATTTAACATTACACATCATGGAATCCATGAAGACTATATATATATACAGTGCCTATAGAAAGTTATCATACCCTTTTGAAATAGTTCCTTTTTTTGTCTTACAGCCTGAAATCAAAACCCATTTTTAAAAAAATCTTTTCCAGTTTTATTTACAAATGTAGCTGTACAACATCAAAATAATGAAACAAAAGTCAACAGTTCTGAAAATTAATAAAAAATTAAAAACTAGAATAACAGGGTTGGAAAAGTCATCATACCCCTGACTTAATACTTTGTCAAGCTTCCTTTTGCTTTCATTACAGCCATCAATCTGTTTGGATATGTCTCTATTATAGCTTTGCACACCTAGACAGGGGAATATTTGCCCAATTTTCCGTGCAGAATTGTTAAAATTTAGTCAAATTCTGTAGGGAATGGCGATGGACTGCTCTCTTCAAGTCAATCCACATATTTTCTATAGGATTTAAGTCAGGGCTCTGACTTTGCCACTCAAGGATATTCACCATCCTATCCTTAAGCCACTGCTTTGTTCTTTTGGCAGTATGTTTAGGATTTTTGTCGTGTTGGAAGGCGAATGACCTCCCCATCCTCAGCTGTTTAGGAGAGGGACGCAGGTTTTCCTCAAGAATTTTGGTGTACTTGGCAGCATCCGTTTTCCCTTCTATCCTGACCAATTGCCCAGTCCCCGCTGAAGAGAAACATCCCCAAAACATAATGTTGCCCCCACCATGCTTCAAAGTAGGTATGGTGTGTTTTGGGTGTGTTTGGGTGTGTATACTGTGTTTGGTTAGCGCCTGGAGCTCAGTCCAAAAACTTCAATCTTAGTCTCCAAAAAGTTCGATCTTAGTCTCATCTGACCATATAAGCTTTTTCCACATGGTAGCAGAATATTCCAGATGTGTTTTTGCACTGAACTCCAAGCGCAATGTTTGGCGAAAACCAACACAGTACACCACCCAAAACACACCATACCTAGTGTGAAGCATGGTGGGGGCAACATTATGTTGTGGGGATGTTTCTTTTCAGCGGGAACTGGGCAATTGGTCAGGATAGAAGGGAAAATGGATGCTGCCAAGTACACCCACATTCTTAAGGAATCCCTGCGTCCCTCTCCTAGACAGCTGAGGATGGGGAGGTCATTCGCCTTCCAACACGACAATAATCCTAAACATACTGCCAAAAGAACAAAGCAGTGGCTTAAGGATAGGATGGTGAATATCCTTGAGTGGCAAAGTCAGAGCCCTGACTTAAATCCTATAGAAAATATGTGGATTGACTTGAAGAGAGCAGTCCATCGCCATTCCCTATAGAATTTGACTAAATTTTAACATTTCTTTACGGAAAATTGGGCAAATATTCCCCTATCTAGGTGTGCAAAGCTATAATAGAGACATATCCAAACAGATTAATGGCTGTAATGAAAGCAAAAGGAAGCTTTACAAAGTATTAAGTCAGGGGTATGATGACTTTTCCAACCCTGTTATTCTAGTTTTTCATTTTTTTATTAATTTTCAGAACTGTTTACTTTTTTTTCATTATTTTGATGTTGTACAGCTAAATTTGTTAATAAAACTGGAAAAGATTTTTTTTAAAATGGGTTTTGATTTCAGGCTGTAAGACAAAAAAAGTAACTATTTCAAAAGGGTATGATGACTTTCTATAGGCACTGTATATATATATATATATATATATATATATATATATATATATATATATATATATATATAAGAAAGTAGAGAAAGAAGCCACATGGTTAAACTTTGATAAATTGTGCGTCATGACTAGATGATTAGAACATTGTATGTACATGTATGTCTTGTAGAATAATAGTGTAACAGACATTCCAGAGATCACAAGTCATATCCACTGACATTGGCTATTTTGGATTTATGATGTAAAACATCAGGGAAGGAAATATTAATAAACATAGTGATCATAAGAATATAATAGAGGCATTGGAGATTCCTGTATATTGACTTGAGAGTAAATATGGCAAATTGTGGTGTAAACCAATGTTTTGCTCAATTTCTTAGCTATTTTGGGGAGCATGCAAATATAAGTGCATAATGGAAAGCCTCCATGCTTTTTATGAGATTCAGCATAGAAAGAAAAAGCATAGGCTCAATTTTAATTTCTTCTGTATGACAGTAAAGGCTTTAGGACATCATTCTCACAGTCATTCAGCTGTTGCACTGACACACTAGTCTACCTTTTATCATCTCTTTTATAATGCTTCTTTTAGCATCCCTTTTTCCTCACTTGGAAAAATATAATTTGCTTTCCTATATGCTGTTTTGCTGAAGTGCTGAAGTTGCTTTTTTTTTGCTTTGGGTCTTTAGTCTTCATGGATTCCTATGTGATTGATCAATTAACTGAATCTCATGCCATGATGTGTAATGTTGAATAGGCTTTTTTTTTTGATTGCTCAATGGGTAATTGCTTACTTATAGTGCAAAGAATTTAACATCTTTCCTTTGTTTATCTGAAATTAAAATAATCTAAAGGCCTCACATTTCATTTATGAATTAACAAGGTCCAACTGCTCTTTTGAAAAATATTATTATTAATAATAATACAAAATATTATTAATAATAATAATCATCATAATAATAATAATTATAGTGATAATCTGGAACTAAATGCCATTATTAGTATCATGATTACTATTGTTATTATTATTAGTATTATTATTATTAATAAAACTAATAATAATAATAATGTTTTGTATTATTTAATGTGTCTATCAATGTTATGCTATGTATTTTCATTCTATATTACATTATATATACATTATATATATGTATGTGAATATAATATATATATATACAGTATATACTGTATATACAGTATGCATACTGTATATATATTATATTCACATACATACGTTAAAATTGTACTGAGCTTTTAACTGCAGATTGAGATTTGAGTTAAATACCTCTTTCAAACTTTCACTGGTTGTAATTACAGGAGCAAATCATCAACCCTAAATAAATCTATCTAGAATGTTCACATATTAGTTTTTTTGCCTGGTAACATATGTATGTGAATATTACAACCAGTGAAAGTTTGAAAGAGTTATTTGGTAACTCAAATCTCAATCTGCAGTTAAAAGCTCGGTACAATTTTAACTCCAATCAAGCAGTGTCTCACTCCCTTGCTTAGCTGGATACAACAAAGACAGAATCTCATGCCAACACAAAAATATGTCCCTCCTTTGTGCCTCTTACGGTATTTCATCAGTAAATATTAAACTAGTAGGAACCCCAAACTAAATGATTAAAGAAGAATTATTACATTGAAAAAAATATATATCTGAAAGCAAAATAAAATATAGCTGTTTTACTAGTAGCAAACAACGAGTTTTGCTGTTTGGCTTCCTCTGAGAGCAATCCTGAGGAAGCCAAATTGCGAAACACGTCATTCACTGCGGTGTGTGATCTCCTGATATTCCTGCACATTGCCAGCACCTGGTTCCTCAAGACGAGTGACTTGTGCACAGATAGTTAGGCTATTATTTAATATAATTTGATATTTACATCAAAATAATTTACACACCTACAATGATGACATAATTTGTATTTGTATTTGTATCATTTAAATATGATATTTGTTTCCATTGATTTACAAATGAATACATTGAAAAAAACAAACATACCTAAGTGTTGAAAATGGTGAGAAGACATTCTTCTACCTCCTTGTTATAGGCCTACTAGGAGTGAACTATCTGGGTGTCTTCTCTCCTTATCTAATGGTCAGAGGTAATATGATGACACATAATGAACTGGAAAGTGCAACTGTTGGAGGAGTTGGAATGAAAATAGCATATGCTCTTCACATTCTGTTCCTCATTTTATTTTATTTTTTCCTGTTTAGTTTGTTTGAACGGTAAAATATGTCTGATAATGCCAGGTCATCAAAATGATGTTGGAAGGACAGAGATACATGACAGTGTGTTCAGAACATCTTCATCAACATCAACTCATTCACTAGAGCTATGGTTTACTGAATGACCACCATACAGTTATTCAACACATGAGGTGAATCAGTGAGCATTCCAAACACACTGTGAGGGTGGGCAGTGCCTAACTCAAATTATACTGTCTTTAGAGGGCTTAAAATCATAGGTTAATTAAAACAATACCTAATGTATATCACTGTCAGCTGATTGCTTCAAACACACAACCCAATTGAAATATAAATATCAGAAGTCACTCTCAGAAAGGATGTGTTGGAGATAACACGTCAATGTGTTTAGGTAAGGACAACACAAGTTTTGTGTTGTTTTCCAACATAAGTTGTGTTATTTGTTACACAATATGTGTTGGAAATAAAAAAAAACTTGTGTTGAAAATGACACCACTTATGTTGGAAAACAACACAAACTGTGTTGTCCTTACCTATAATGTTATTTCCAACACATCCTTTTTGAGATTGTGGTTGCCCTGAGCAAATAAAGGGCACGAGTCCTCAGGATAATGGACGGATCGAGAGGGGTTACCACCGGGTTACCACAAGGGGTTACCACAAGGGGTTACCACAAGGGGTTACCACCGGGTTACCACAAGGGGTTACCACAAGGGGTTACCACCGGGTTACCACAAGGGGTGCCCACAAGGGGTTACCACCGGGTGCCCACAAGGGGTTACCACAAGGGGTTACCACCGGGTTACACAAGGGGTTACCACCGGGTTACCACAAGGGGTTACCACCGGGTTACCACAAGGGATTACCACCGGGTAACCACAAGGGGTTACCACCGGGTTACCACAAGGAGTTACCATCGGGTTACCACAAGGGGGTTTACAACCGGGTTACCACAAGGGATTACCACCGGGTTACCACAAGGGGTTACCACCGGGTTACCACAAGAGGTTACCACCGGGTGGTTAAAACTTGGAAACTTGCCCAAGCTGGAACTATCAGATGCACAGGACGTGAAAACGCCCGATTAGGCTACTACTGTAACCTCGGTACTCTGAAGGATATGAAAACGGCAGTGTTGTTTGAATGCAGTTATAGTAAGAGGCCATTACCAAAGAAATTAACTGGAAACATAACAATGCAACAAAATCCTGTGCACCAAGTTAACTAAGTAACTTTTAATTTTGTTGATAAAGGCTTAATGCTATTCTCAATTGTGGTGAAAACTGAAAGCCATTATTGTAGAGAAAATTAAGTATGTTAGGTATAGGTGGCATATGCCATTGAATGTCAATTTAATCAACATTCATGTTTTCCTACACCAGAGGAAGTATGATGTGTAGCAAAGGTCTTTGACCTGATGAATTCTGTGAGTCAGCAAGTTCCATGTGAAAATCTGTCCGTGAAAGCAAAGGTTGAACTTTTATAGACTTTCCAACGGGATAATGACCCTGAACACAAAGCTGAGACAACAAAATAGTGGCTTAGGGTAACCTATGGGAATGTCCATGAGTGACCCATCCAAATCGCAACTTTAGCCCAATCTAAAAAGGCATGAAACGATTAACATGACATGGAAGAAAAGAATATGGGTTGTCCATCAAATGCTTGACCTCTTTAACCGAGTCTAGTTTCTTAGGAAATAATTAGAACAGCTATGTGAAGTACTGGCACAGAGCTACAGAGCCTAAAATATTGTTTAATTATTATTATGTCTGCCAGATAACACGCATCCCTCTAGGTCACTTGATGTGACTTAGAACCACAACTGAGCCCTAACACCAGGTCTTGTGAAGCTTTGTGCAAAAGACCATTATGTGCCAATGTATGCTGCGTTTTGCAAAATGCAGATGGAAACTCCCCATAGGTCTTTTGGTTACCCAAAATACATACAGAAAATAAATGCCTCACTGTGTGGCAACCACAAGGTGTAGAAACATAATCCTTGTCTCAAATGAAAGGTAACACTGAGGCTTCTTGTTGAATATTTGGATTGTATGTCAGAGGTTCTGATATAGAATGATGACTACACAAAATATGGAATAATTACACAAAAGTCTCTATTTCTGCCATTTTTTGTTGGTTCAATGGATGTTTACAGTATAAGACTATACACCTGCACAACTAATACTGGATAAAACAAAATGAATATTCAATTTCTATGAGATTCCTGTGAATATTTCACCCAATATGCTGTATTTACTGTAGTTATTGCTTAGGATACACACTGCAGCAGGAGGGTAGGGAAGCACCAAATATCGGAGGAGGGAATGGAGGGCATTTCTTTATACAAATCGATTGAGACATAGTAAGATTAATTTGACCATGTAAAGCACTTTACACATTGTATATGACAAATGTTGTCATGTATGGATTCCCAAGAGTCCAAGCTTTCAAATGGTGTATAATATTATTATGTTACATAGCAATAGGGTGCATATATTTGTTTTAGAATGTTGGGTGGAGGTGGGGGAGCAGAGTAGGTGTGCCATGGAGGGTTCCATACTGTACCATTTGCCTTTAGTGTTGATGGGGAGATACCATTTTGGCAAAATACTCCCCACTGCTGGACATTAATGGGTCTGCATGTAATTCACAGTGGATCTACAGCAGTGGTCGGCAATAGGCGGCCCGCGGGCCAGATGCGGCCCGCAAGCAAAAAACATCTGGCCCGTGAGATCTTTTGAACCAGAGAAAAAAAAAAATCGGACTGCCAGTCTCAAACATGCTCTTTATTTTGAAACGTAACTTTCCAGAACAGAAGAATTTCAATCAATCTAAATGCTTAGATATTTGTTTCATCTGAATACGAGTGAAGCACGCAGCGAGGTGCAGCGTGAACGCACAACATGCAAAATCAAATGAAGTCAGTGGACAGCGCTGGTTCTCAAATTCCAAGCTAGTCCCTATAACACATGTTGTCATTCAAACAACGGACATAGGCTTATGGTGATAATTAAAACACGACTTCTTTTAAACAGGCCTGACATCAAACAGGCAATTTACGCACATAGAACTGTGAAAAGTAAAACACGAGTTTCAAACATTAATAGCGTGCGTGTTATTTAGGAACGCAACCTTTAAATTAGCATGCTTACTTTCGTGGTGCCGTCTTGTACTCTTTGCATGCAGAGAAACCCTCGTTAGTTGTTACAGATCAGGCATGTGGGCTTTGCATTAATACAATTAGGGAGGATGAAGGCATAGTTCTCTGTCCATTCATCATTAAAGATCCTGTTTTCGCTGTTAACTTTTCTCTTCAGATTTTTTCATAGTGCCATTTTTTGACCGCTAACAGCAACGCGTGGAAATGTTTTTCTGGTGTTTTTTATTATTATTTTTTAAAGACACAGGCATATAATAGCGCCCCCAATGACCAGTCGACACATTTAACCTACATCAGCCTGCTTGAATGTCTCTGCTCTGTCATTTCAAGAGCGCCTATCATTTTTACCTCCTCCGATATTAATTAATTAAATTACCCATTGTTTTGGTTGTGAACTTGTGGCCCGCTATGTAATGGCTCGGAAAATATCTGGCCCGAGGCCAAACTTAATTGCCGACCCCTGATCTACAGTAACAGAGTTTAATCACATCTCCTCCTCCTGAAATCATTCCCCTAGTTAATGTCTGGATACAGGTGAATTGGTGAGCTGAATACAATCATACGTTGTGCATTGATACAATGAAATGTTTAAATGTGAGCAAATTTTTAAAAAGAAATAATAAAAAAAAAAACTTGAAAAGGGTGACACATAAACTGAATTACTTCGGATTACCGAATTACCTGAATTACCGAATCTTCGGTATCAAAGCTTCCATTTATTGTGAGCAAAGAGAATGACACTGAAACAATACACTGATGATTTAGATACATTGTAGTATTCAATTATCATAACCAGCCGTGTAAGGTACAATCAGATCTCACCTTAGCACAATATTATCCTGAAAAATGAGTTATATAGAGAATATATAGTTGTGCACACAAGTTGACCATGCTAAAGTTGATTAAAAGAGGAATAAAAAATCGTCTTATTGCCTTTATTAAATAAATGAGGAAAAATCCAACCTTTAAAGATGCCAATTTTCTTTGTGAATGAATAATGTATTGTAAAGAAATAAATGTCCCTCCTTAAAATACAGGAGACATACAGTAAGTATACGGTACACCCCTTACAGTATGTTAAATTCCCTTAGAGGTAGGGAGATTTATATTTTCAAAGACCAGTTCATTTCATGGATCCAGGATACTATGCATCCTGATAAAGTTCCCTAGGCCTTGGGAATTAAAATAGCCCCACATCATCACATACCCTCAGAGGTTGGCATGGGGTACTTTCCACAAGATAACCTCTCAATGCAAATTAAACCAGCTAGGCTAATATAAATAAATATAATTAAACTATGCCCATTTCTAGGTATGGTGAAGGGTATGTGATGATGTGGGGCTATTTTAACTCCAAAGACCAAGGGAACGTTATCAGGATGGATGCATTACAAAACACACTAACTTTTAACATGAATAAAAACACAGCACCAGACAGGTGGGGCGCAATCACAACAAATCAGTGAAGCAAAAGCAGATCGTTACCCTCACATATATACTGAGGTCTGCTTAAGATGCAAATTCAACTTCTTCCTCCAGCTGAGATGGTATCTGCTCTGCCTTCACTGGCTCTGTTGGCTTTGGTACTTCAAATGACGTCATCGGCCCTAGGATTAAGGACAAACAACAATAATGTTATTGCCATAGTCTTTCTATTAGCATATTAATTACCTGGTCCAGCCAGGAGTATGATTTATTATGGTAGAGTGGGTGCTCACAGTATTCGTCATTGATCACATATACATGCTGTGTCGTGTTTTTCTTCCACAGCAACACTGAGCACAGGACTATCACAAGGAGCAACAGCCCAAGTGCTGCCCCATAGACCACAGAGGGATGTACAGATGCTATATGGTGAGACCACTCCATCCACGTCAGTGCTGGAGAGCGAACGGCATATGTCACCAAAGAAAAACAAAGTATCATAACAATGTGATTTAACACACAGGGAGTGTTTCTATACTGTACCTCTTATGATCACACAAAGCACATCTGTTTTTCCAGAGGTGAACAGACGTGCAGACAGAGTGACCTCATAGGAGCAGCTGTAGTTCCCTGCATGAAAAAAGTCTGCTTCAGGAAAGTCGAAAGAGGCAGAGTGATTGACCGCCTGCTAAGTCCAGATCTCCGCTGACCCATCAGAGGTGAGGTGGAAAGAGCCTCCTTGGTACTGCGGCTTGGTGGAGCAGACGATGGAGAAGCTTTGGCCCCAGGGGACCTCTGGGCCGTTGGGCCCCAAGACCAGCTCTCCCTCTGGGGCACTCACAGAGATGATGGGCTGTGACAGGGACACTGGAGGACATAAAACACACATCTCGCCATGTATACAAGTTCAAGTTTATTGTCATATACTTGATAAAGATGGCAATCATACAGTATACCATTGTTAGATCCACAGAGTCAACTTCACAGAGTCAAGTCTTAAAGGCTGGAAACTTGGCGGAGGAGATGATCAGGCAATTTATGGTGGAGTTCATAATACAATGCACCCTCACATGGTTCCCAAGGTTTGGAGAACAGCCGCTAAAACAACATCGTAGACCTTCCACCATACTGATATTACCTGTGTTACTGTAAGTGCTCTGGTAGAAAGAATACATGGTAGGATGCAAAGTATAATTTCCTGAATCCCCGGACGTCCTCCTCAGGACATGCTTGTATTCCAAACCCATCTTGTTTTTTGCTGCTAAAATGCTGAATATCCATTTTATATGACCGTAGAAGACAATTCCTGGTGAAGTCCAGTTTTTTCCCTGGCATGCCCTCTAGGTACAGTAATCAATGAGAATGTAGTTCATATCTGACATGGTGACCCCAAAGATGATAATTCACTGGCTGGGGGCACCTGCACCGCACGCCGGCGACCCAGGTTCGATTCCCGCCCCGTGGTCCTTTCCAGATACCACCCCAACTCTCTCTCATACTCACTTCCTGTCCGTCTCTCTACTGTCCTGTCCAATTAAAGGCATAAAAAGCCCCAAAAATATACTTTAAAAAAAAAAAAAATACAGTACGTACAGTAGATGGAACTACAAAATTAGTGTCTAAATAACTGTAGGTAGATACAAGAGTAACTTTTTTTTCGAAGCCTTTCCCTGACTTGCAATGGTCAATACAATGGCCAAAACTCTTATTTGTATAGTGTATTATCTGAAGTACAGTATAAAGACAAATTCTTACCCACTACAGAGAAGCTGATGGCCTCACTACGAGAGGAGGTGAAATCACGACCAGCCACTCGTGTTTGATACTGGCAGTAGTAGGATCCTCCATGGGCAAAGTCCACCTGACGGATGGTGAAAACAGCAGAGGTTCCTGAAGCTGCCTTTGTCTCTCTATAGGACCCAGAGAGCTGTTGTAGGGTGAATGTCCCACCCAGGTACTGAGTGGAGATGGAGCAGCTCATCTGGACTTGCTGACCCCAAGACGAATTTCTTTCCGTTTGAAGGATGAGATCTGGTTTCGGCAATGTAACTAGGATATGAAGAATTGGGGATGTCAAAAAAAAACATCACACCAGGGCTGTACACTGCGAGCACCTCGTCGCAAATGCGACGAAATATATATTATTGCTAATTGAAAATATGAAATGGGAGCACAGGTGCGAGTACTGAATTTAACCCTTTTATTCGCATTTTGCTCCTAAAAATCCACACCAAGTGAATCAAAGTATAGGCTAGTACAATTTTTGCGCATCTGTAGGCTATACAAATTTCATAGTTGACAACTCTAACGCTCCTGGCTGGAAACTCATGCTTTCAGCATCAACCTCGCTGTCTCTCACACACGCAAGAAATGTCACTCCAAAACCATTCTTCTTTTTCTTCAATCTGTTCGTTATCAGTTGGTGACTTTGTAGCGATTAGCCTACCGTTGAAACGGCAAACCATGATAAGAATGTTGACTATATAGCCTACAATTACCGTGTTCATTTCAAATATTATTATTATCACGGTTGATAAACACGGTGTGGAAACCGTGTTAGCTTCACCACAGCCTGCATTTCACATAGGCCTGGTTGACTTATATGAGAGAAATCCGACTGATTCTGTTGTCTAAATGATGGATTTAACCACGATTTGGTGTAGGCTACACCTGCTTTAAAAAGGCGGAACATTTTCATTGCAAATGTGCGCATCATATAGCCACTCTGCGTCTTTGTATGGAGGTTACATTCACATTAATTCCATTCCACTAACGTTATCAGGAGAATACTGTAACGTTTTATTTTGAGCTCTGGTTGTCACTCATTGGATATAACAGATATAGCCTACCAAACTCCAAGACGAGTCATGGTAGAGTAAGTTAAGCACCCAGCCAATTAAACATGACCAAGGAAAAAGTGACAACTCACGATGCCATGCCATGGTAGGCTACCTAAATCATAGAAGTTAACGTTACTGGACAGTGGACACACTCATCTTTTCTATTACACCAGAAATATTTGTCTTTACCTTTGTTCGTTTTTTGAACATTTAAGTTATTTAATGAAAACATGATGTATCCTTGAACTATGCTTGACTCTTTTCCTAAAACCGAATGAAACCTAATTATGTTCACGAACATCTTAAAGTGACAGGCACTCAATTAGACCTAGGCCTACACACCACCCCTGTAATATCATTACAGTGTAATCAATATGAAGTATTCAGTTTACTGAATATTTTAAGCTATAAGTAATTATGCAGATCCTAAAATGCTATAAAATGATAACAAAATGTATACAAATTCTGAATTCAAAATATGAAATAGAAACAAGACAAGCCATTTTCTGTGTGTGTAGGGTTTGAGCAGAGACTATGATTGCCACTGCTGTGAATGATCTGTATCCTGCTTAAGGCAAGAAGGTTTTCAAGGAAATTTCATAGTGCTCCTAAATTTTTTTCTGTGCTCCTAAACTTTTTCATTTAGGAGCACCTGTGCTCCTAGTGAAAAAGCTTAGCGTACAGCCCTGCATCACACTACAAATCATATCTAATCTATGCATTTTCTCCAAATTGTCCTTGTCAACCTAAGAAATCTTAAGGAATGCAGTAAAGTCCAGTTCATGATATCTAAGACTTCTTTGTTGAAAGATAACAAAAAAATTCCACCCTGTAGACCACCTACTAAGACTTAACAAGCAGTGTGGGTCACATTATCACTCCACTGTAAATTTCTGGGAGAATGAAAATCACTAAAATGCAGTGCTAAAGGAAAGAAAATAACTGGTTAAGCCTTAACAGCCTATGAACATACAGTATCTTGCCTGATATAAAACCCAAACTATGTAGCTTGAAAAGTGATACATGACAAGCTACCACAATTCATCAACATCTCACCGTGCACAGAGAAGCTGACAGAATCACTGCGAGAGGAGGTGAAATCACGACCAGACACTCGTGTTTGATACTGGCAGTAGTAGGATCCTCCATGGGCAAAGTCCACCTGACGGATGGTGAAAACTGCAGAGGTTCCTGAGGCTGCCTTTGTCTCTCTGTAGGACCCAGAGAGCTGCTGTAGGGTGAATGTCCCACCCAGGTACTGAGTGGAGATGGAGCAGCTCATCTGGACTTGCTGACCCCAAGATGAATTTCTTTCCGTTTGAAGGATGAGATCTGGTTTCGGCAGTGTAACTAGGATATGAAGAATTGGGGACGTTAAAAAAATGACCACACTACAAATCATATCTAATCTATGCATTTTCTCCAAATTGTCCTTGTCAACCTAAGAAATCTTAAGGAATGCAGTAAAGTCCAGTTCATGATATCTAAGATTTTTTTGCTGAAAAAAACCCCCAAAAAAATCCCCCCTGTATAGACCTGTCCTAAGACTTAACAAGCAGTGTGGGTCACATTATCACTCCACTGTAAATTCCTGGGAGAATGAATATCATTCAAATGCAGTGCTGAAGGAAAGAAAATAGCTGCTTAAACCTAAACAACTTAAACATACAGTATCTTGCCGGATATAAAACCCAAACTATGTAGCTTGAAAAGTGATACATGACAAGCTACCACAATTCATCAACATCTCACCGTGCACAGAGAAGCTGACAGAATCACTGCGAGAGGAGGTGAAATCACGACCAGACACTCGTGTTTGATACTGGCAGTAGTAAGATCCTCCATGGGCAAAGTCCACCTGACGGATGGTGAAAACAGCAGAGGTTCCTGAGGCTGCCTTTGTCTCTCTATAGGACCCAGAGAGCTGCTGTAGGGTAAATGTCCCACCCAGGTACTGACTGGAGATGGAACAGTTCATCTGGACCTGCTGACCCCAAGATGAATTTCTTTCCGTTCCAAGGATGAGAACTGGTTTGGGCAGTGTAACTGGGAAGAAAAACAATAAAAAAAACATTAGTTTCCTCGTCTATCAGAGAAATTCATCTCTAAGAATTCCAGATTCTCTGCTTTCTTCATGTTCATCCGTAACCTGTGTTGTGTTGACTGCACAGATCAACACTGCACTGGCCTGAAATCAAACCTGCAACTCACAGCACCTCAGAATGGGAGTCAAGTGTGCTAGCATCTAAGGTAAACCGATAGGGTGCTAGCTCTCTCTTCATCTAACCTTTTTAAAGCATTAGGAGGGAGGTGTATCTAACATCCAAACTGCACATTCACGTGCTAGCTGGCTACCATTACACATGTAGTCAATCTGTAAAGATTCATGGTCAACTACTCAATATCAAGTAATATTTTATTTGTACAATGCTGACATGCCCATTACACTTATTTAGAAAGTATCGGCTTAGCTAGTTACACAACTAACACAAATAACTCACAATTTTGTCATAATGTAATGCAGCAATTATAACAAATCCAACAAAGCTGAGCTGTAAGGCCACCATGCATTGCAATTTCAGTAGTAAAATACATCACTGATTCACACAATGGCTATGCCACCCTATTAGAATACTACTTAAAAAAAAATGTTAAGGAGAAGATAGAAACAGCTCATTATGATGAAAGAAGTTGTGAGAAATATTTTGAAAAGCAAAACAAAGAAATTTGAGTAGAAGCATATGATGCAAGCTACCCCAATTCATCAACATCTCACCCTGCACAGAGAAGCTGACAGAATCACTGCGAGAGGAGGTGAAATCACGACCAGACACTCGTGTTTGATACTGGCAGTAGTAGGATCCTCCATGGGCAAAGTCCACCTGACGGATGGTGAAAACTGCAGAGGTTCCTGAGGCTGCCTTTGTCTCTCTATGGGATCCAGAGAGCTGCTGTAGGGTGAATGTCCCACCCAGGTACTGACTGGAGATGGAGCAGTTCATCTGGACTTGCTGACCCCAAGATGAATTTCTTTCCGTTCCAAGGATGAGAACTGGTTTGGGCAGTGTAACTGGGAAGAAAAACAATAAAGAACATCAGTTTCCTCAGCTAACAGTGAAATGTATCTCTAAGAATTCCACATTCTCTGCTTTCTTCATGTTCATCTGTAACCTGTGTTGTGTTGACTGCACATATCAGTGCTGCACTGGCTTGGAATCGAACCTGCAACTCACAGCAATTCAGAATGGGAGTCAAGTGTGCTAGCATCTAAGCTAAAAGCTTAGGGTGGTAGCTCTCTCTTCATATCATCTTTTAAAGTGCTGAGAGGGAGGTTAATCTAATGTGCATACTGCACAGGTACAGTACATACCAGCTGGTAACATTACACAAATAGTCGATCTATGTAAAGCTATAGCAAATTTCTCTTTATCAAGTTTTTCTTGCAAAATGCTGACATGCCCATTATACATATTTGGACAGGACCAGGCTTAGCTAGGTACACAACTAACAAAGATAACTCACACTTATACTGTGCTATTGCAATGCCAGAAGAACAAGACTCACTCATCCACTCAATGGCCAAGCTTCCATAATAGAATACTACTAAAATGCAATGTAAAGGAAAGATAGACATTGCTTATTACAAGGAAAAAAGTAATAAAACAGATTTTGGGAAAGGAAACAACGGCATCTGAACAGAAGAACATGTTACAAGTGACCACAATTCATCAACATCTCACCGTGCACAGAGAAGCTGACAGAATCACTGCGAGAGGAGGTGAAATCACGACCAGACACTCGTGTTTGATACCGGCAGTAGTAGGATCCTCCATGGGCAAAGTCCACCTGATGGATGGTGAAAACAGCAGAGGTTCCTAAGGCTGCTTTTGTCTCTCTATAGGACCCAGAGAGCTGCTGTAGGGTGAATGACCCACCCAGGTACTGAGTAGAGATGGAGCAACTCATCTGGACTTGCTGACCCCAAGATGAATTTCTCTCCGTTCGAAGAATGAGAACTGGTTTCGACAGTGTAACTGGAATATTAACAATTAAGGACAAGCCATATTTTAAAAAACAACACCTTACATATCATATCTAAGCTTTGTGTATTCTCTAAATTGTCCTTGTCAATCTAGACAATCTTAAGAGATACAGTATAGCAAAGTCATCTTTATGACATTGAAGAACTTTTTGGTGAAAAAAAAAACTACATCCACTCTATAGACCGACTAAGATTTCACTCAACATTGCAAGTCACATTAACACTCAGAAATGGCTGCTCTATAAATTCCAAGAAGATTGAACACCTCTAAAATGTAGTGGTGAAGGAAAGCAAATAGCTGGTTACAGCTAAACAATCTATGAAAATATCTTGCTGGAAACAAAAGCCAAACAATATAACTTGAAAAGTGATATAAGCTGACACAATTCATCAACATCTCACCCTGCACAGAGAAGCTGACAGAATCACTGCGAGAGGACGAGAAATCACGACCAGACACTCGTGTTTGATACTGGCAGTAGTAGGATCCTCCATGGGCAAAGTCCACCTGACGGATGGTGAAAACAGCAGAGGTTCCTGAAGCTGCCTTTGTCTCTCTATAGGACCCAGAGAGCTGCTGCAGGGTGAATGTCCCACCCAGGTACTGAGTGGAGATGGAACAGTTCATCTGGACCTGCTGACCCCAAGATGAATTTCTTTCCGTTGGAAGGGTGAGAACTGGTTTGGGCAGTGTAACTGGGGACCAAAATATTAGAGAACATTAGCTTCCTCAGCTAACAGTGGAAGTCATCTCTAATCATTCCACATGCTCTGCTTTCTTCATGTTCATCTGTAACCTGCGTTGTGTTGACTGAACGGATCAGTCCTTCACTGGCCTGGAATCAAACCTGCAACTCACAGCACCTCAGAATGGGAGTCAAATGTGCTAGCATCTAAGATAAAACCATAGGGTGCTAGCTCTGTCTTCATCTCATCTCTTAAAGCATTGGAAGGGAGGTGTATCTAACATCCAAACTGCACAGTCGCGTGCTAGCTGGCTACCATTACACATGTAGTCAATCTGTAAAGATATAGGATGGTCAACTTCTCATTATCAAGTAATTCTTTACTTGTACAATGCTGACATGCCCATTACACTTATTTAGAAAGTACCGGCTGAGCTAGTTACACAACTAACACAAATAACTCACAACTCTGTCATAATGTAGTACAGCATGTTAACACACCCAACAAAGCTGAGCTGTAAGGCCACCATGCATTGCAATTTCATCTACCTCTCAGCACCATCTACAGCTATGGTTCTGAGAGGTTTGGGGTGATGGGCAAAAGGCAGAGGCAGCAGAAAGACTCACTACACCAGTCGAAGTCCAGGAGGCAGCAGGAAATCGACAGGTTGGTGAAAGAAAGAAGACAAATGAGAAAGCAGTGGAGGAAGGCCACTGATATGGACAGAGTGAGACTTGACGTTCTACAAGATGAGATAAAGCAGCAACTGTCAAAGCTGTGAAGAGCAGAGCACCTCAGACAACAACGCAAGAGCAAAGAATAGACAAGGACCCTCTTTTATAACAATCCCTACAGCTTTCCTAAAGGCTTCTTTGACCTGGAAAAGTCAGGGAGTCTCAAAGTGCCCATTAAAGACCTGGAAGACCACCTGAGGATGACCTACTCTAATGAACCGAAGCATTAACCAGGCGCCATGCCGAACAATATACCACCAATTCACACACCTGAGCACCAAATGGAGTTAGGGCCCCCCACAGTGTACCAAACCACTTCTTTTTTTTTATTAAGCTACCAGTAGGTTGTAGACATGAGACATAAACAAAAGAAAAACACTTATCAAAACGCAAAAGAAAACATGGGAAAATGCCCACTTTAGCTAGGCCCTCACGTACCCATACTGACCGAAACAATGTACCCTCTCACGACAGAGGCCATCATTAATGAAGCGCCCAATACTGTTTTATCCTATTGGCGCGAACCATACACAGTAAACAATCAATTAGCGCAACCACATATCCTCATAGGCTAGATACTATAGAGCGCAACGTATTACTTGACCACATTCCTGTGCAATAAGAACTACTTCGCTACAGTCCCCCAAAATAACAAATAAAACAAAACTACTGAAACACCCCTGTCTCCATGAGCGCTTCCCTTATGGGAGCGCGCCCCGTCCCTTTAACTGGGTCTCACCTCCGACACTCTTGTTGCACCCCGGAAGACAGGTAGACAGGTAAGGCGAACAATACACAATACAAAGACAAACATTGACACAGTCGCAACGGTTTCATTTCAGATGACAATTGTGCGCACACGAAACCCGCCACAACTGCCCCGACATTCTGCCTTGCATCAGCCGCTCATGTAATAGCCATGTTTAGCGCACGGCCTAACCACTATTCCTTCGCATCATCCAACGACATAATACATAGTTATTCTTTACTTCTCAACATATGTATTTCAACATTTCATTTCTTTATCTCCCGTATGTGTGTACTGTATGTAATGTCTGTTCAAGCGCAAACTCCGTTCCCATTGTTCTTACTGGCGGGAATGCGCCCGCTTGCGTGACAGACGCGGTGCGCTCTGTCACACTGAAGCTCTGATGTTACCAGTTTGGGCTGTTACCCAGACTCTTATGGCCATTGACCATGTACGAGGTCTCGCTTAACCATGCAAACCGTCTGAAAAGGCTATTGAACTCCCATGTGAGGAAGTGGCTTTGACTTCCGAAATCACTAAGCAGCGTTGGACTACAACACCGGAGCCCTGACACTACCAATTTCGAGTCTGGTTGAGGTTGAGCTGTGCTACAAGCCAAATCTGCTCCCCTCCATCGCAACGTAGTAGGCCACGTCCAACAAGGCAGAGGAGGCTTTGGCCTCGGAGCTGTAACACCTCTCTGGCAAAAAGCATCTGCAACCGAACGTGTACAAGCCCTGCTACACTCAGGCACATCCTGATTGGTTGTAGGACCAGCCTCAATCAAGGCAGATACACATGGAGACACCACCAGCAGCCGGTTGCACCAGCTGAACGTAAGTTCCATCTTAGCTTAGTTTGAACGTAAACTGGCGCTACGTTGAGGTTTACGACCTACTAAAATAGAACGGGTTGCACCAAGCAGATAGTTTCAACGTAGGCACTAAGTTATGACTTAAATGACACACTAACTTACACCACCCTCCCTCTAGGTGTAAGTCCCGTCGTAACTATTTTGTTAACATGTTTTTTTCATTTAAACGGTGGAAATGTTACATTTAACAAAGTAAGCAAGTAAACAAAGAAGAGTTACATAGGCGACCCTTACACACATTAAATTTTCTTCGGCAGTGTTTGAATCATTCTGGAAATCGTAGGCCTAATGGACCTAGTGGTACAAATACCAAAGCTATCCACTCAAAGCACACATTTCCTTGCTGTTTATTGAGCTGTTATCAGAGATTTCATTCTAGCAGCTAGTCATATTAGAAAGATTTACCGTTACCTTAGCTAGTTAAGTGAACAGTGGTTGCTGAAATATTCCCAAAGCACACACAACAAAATAAAGTCTTATTTAAAAATGCAGTGTTACTTTATTCCATAGGCCTATAACAAAATAATTGTGGAGGAAGTCAAACTTCAACGTAATCATACTAGCGAACGCTACGTTACCAACGCAAGGATTGTGAATCTGTGACGCCTCCGTTATAATTAATATTGATTGGTTGTCAACGGTAAAAACGTCATTCTATGCGACAATATTTTGATTTAGTAGCTACTAACTACGTTGTAACTTTAGTAGCGATGGTGCAACAGAAAAAGAATGCAGCGCTAGTTTGAAACTAGTTAGTTTCAACGTAAGGTTAAGACGCAACTTACACCGTAACTTACGATCGGCCTTAAGTTCGACTGGTGCAACCGGCTGCAGGTCCTCAAGTTGCTCACTGATAAACTTAAGTGCAAGAGGGTATCCACCAACGCCCAACCCTTCAACAACCAGGATATGCGCTGACACCCACCATCATTCGATCGGGAGACAAGCTGAGGGCTATCCCCCTAAACCCTGACCTGACCCCACTGAATGCAGCCAGGGACTGGCAGATGCGATCAAGGCTCATTTTCCCTCCGGAGATTGCAGCAACCACCCTTCGTCCAGATCTCGTTCTTTGGTATAATTCCTAACAGTTCGCCTACATCATAGAACTGACAGTTCCCTTGGAGAACGCCATCAAAGAAGCGTATGAGCGTAAGAAGCTGCGCTACTCCAACTTAGCAGCTGAGGCAGAGGACAGAGGCTGGAAGATAAGGCTGAGGCCAGTGGAGGCGGGGTGTAGGAGCTTTGTAGCCAACACAACAGCAAAGCTCCTTAGGGAGGTTGGAATCAGGGGACAGGCTCAAAGAAATGCCATCAAATTGCTGGCCAGCACTGCCGAGAGGACAATCCATTGACTGTAACTGAAGAGGAACGACACCACCTGGGCTGCTAAGGCGAATAGCTAAATGCGGGACACACACCCTGGCTTGATCAACCTGCGTTGGGCCTGCCTCAGCAGAGGGTGTATTGTTATAATTGGCCGAAACACCCTGTGATGCTGAGGTACACAACTGACGATGTGTCCCGCTGGTTAAAGCCTTATGGCAAGCATCCTTCAAGAAACTCCGAACTAGAAGTGGTGCAAACACAAGGAATTGTAACATCTAGTCCTTTCAAAGATCCAGTAGACATCACTCATTCACTCAATGGATATGCCACCAATAGAATACTACTAAAAAATAATGTTAAGGGGAAGATAGAAATTGGTTCCAGGTGTTTTATCAGACATACTGTAGGTGGGAACCCTGCGCTGGATACATTTGCCAAACAATGTAGATTGAACAGAAGTACATGATATGAGCTTCGACAATTAATCAACATCTCACCCTGTACAGAGAAGCTGATAAAATCACTGCGAGATGAGGTGAAATTGCGACCAGACACTCGTGTTTGGTACTGGCAGTAGTAGGATCCTCCGTGGGTAAAGTCCACCTGACGGATGGTGAAAACAGCAGAGGTTCCTAAGGCTGCCTTTGTCTCTCTATAGGACCCAGAGAGCTGCTGTAGGGTGAATGTCCCACCCAGGTACTGAGTAGAGATGGAGCAACTCATCTGGACTTGCTGACCCCAAGATGAATTTCTCTCCGTTCGAAGAATGAGAACTGGTTTCGACAGTGTAACTGGAAAATTAGCAATTAAGGACAAGCCATATTTTAAAAAACAACACCCTACATATCATATCTAAGCTTTGTTTATTCTCTAAATTGTCCTAGTCAATCTAGACAATCTGAAGACATACAGTATAGCAAAGTCATCTTTATGACCTTCAAGAACTTTTTGGTGAAAAAAAAAAACTAAATCCACCCTATAGACCGAGTAAGATTTCACTCAACATTGCAGGTCACATTAACACTCAGAAATGGCTGCTCTATAAATTCCTAGTAGATTGAACACCTCTAAAATGTAGTTGTGAAGGAAAGCAAATAGCTGGTTACAGCTAAACAATCTATGAAAATATCTTGCTGGAAACAAAAGCCAAACAATATACTGTAACTTAATATAATATATAACTGTTATCACTTAGTGATATAAGCTAACACAATTCATCAGCATCTCACCCTGCACAGAGAAGCTGACAGAATTACTGCTAGAGGAGGTGAAATCACGACCAGACACTCGTGTTTGATACCGGCAGTAGTAGTATCCTCCATGGGCAAAGTCCACTTGACGGATGGTGAAAACAGCAGAGGTTCCTGAGGCTGCCTTTGTCTCTCTATAGTACCCTAAGATCTTGTGTAGGGTGAATGTTCCACCCAGGTACTGAGTGGAGATGGAGCAGTTCATCAGGACAGGCTGACCCCATGGTGAATTTCTTTCCGTTTGAAGTGCGAGAACTGGTTTGGGCAGTGTAACTAAGAAATAAACAATAGAGAACATTAGTTTCCTCAGCTAACAGAGTAATTCATCTCTAAGAATTCCAAATTATCTGCTTTCTTCATATTCATCTGTAACCTGCGTTGTGTTGACTGCACAGATCAGCGCTGCACTGGCCTGGAATCGAACTGCAACTCACAGCACCTCAGAATGGGAGTCAAGTGTGCTAGCAACAAGGCCTACCTTACATTGACAGACTTTGCAAAGATTTGGAAAACTACTTGTAAGACTACAGTCTCAGACCCTCTCACATCTAAAGACAATTCATCCAGTTTCTAGTCACAGTCTAGTCACAGGCCAGTCTCAGATTAGGATTTTGCAAAGACTGTAGGTCACTGCTTACAAGACTGCTACAAGATTCCTTCAAATTATTTCCATTGTGCACTACATATCAACACGAACTCATATACGATAAACTACTCATACAGTGCCTATAGAAAGTCATCATACCCTTTTGAAATAGTTACTTTTTTTGTCTTACAGTCTGAAATCAAAACCCATTTTTAAAAAAATCTTTTCCAGTTTTATTAACAAATTTAGCTGTACAACATCAAAATAATGAAAAAAAAGGAAACAGTTCTGAAAATTAATAAAAAATTTAAAAACTAGAATAACAGGGTTGGAAAAGTCATCATACCCCTGACTTAATACTTTGTAAAGCTTCCTTTTGCTTTCATTACAGCCATCAATCTGTTTGGATATGTCTCTATTATAGCTTTGCACACCTAGATAGGGGAATATTTGCCCAATTTTCCGTACAGAAATGTTAAAATTTAGTCAAATTCTGTAGGGAATGGCGATGGACTGCTCACTTCAAGTCAATCCACATATTTTCTATAGTATTTAAGTCAGGGCTCTGACTTTGCCACTCAAGGATATTCACCATCCTATCCTTAAGCCACTGCTTTGTTCTTTTGGCAGTATGTTTAGGATTATTGTCGTGTTGGAAGGCGAATGACCTCCCCATCCTCAGCTGTCTAGGAGAGGGACGCAGGTTTTCCTTAAGAATGTGGGTGTACTTGGCAGCATCCATTTTCCCTTCTATCCTGACCAATTGCCCAGTTCCCGCTGAAAAGAAACATCCCCACAACATAATGTTGCCCCCACCATGCTTCACACTAGGTATGGTGTGTTTTGGGTGGTGTACTGTGTTGGTTTTCGCCAAACATTGCGCTTGGAGTTAAGTGCAAAAACACATCTGGAATATTCTGCTACCATGTGGAAAAAGCTTATATGGTCAGATGAGACTAAGATCGAACTTTTTGGAGACTAAGATTGAAGTTTTTGGACTGAGCTCCAGGCGCTAACCGAACACTGTATACACACCCAAACACACCCAAAACACACCATACCTACTTTGAAGCATGGTGGGGGCAACATTATGTTTTGGGGATGTTTCTCTTCAGCGGGGACTGGGCAATTGGTCAGGATAGAAGGGAAAATGGATGCTGCCAAGTACACCAAAATTCTTGAGGAAAACCTGCGTCCCTCTCCTAAACAGCTGAGGATGGGGAGGTCATTCGCCTTCCAACACGACAAAAATCCTAAACATACTGCCAAAAGAACAAAGCAGTGGCTTAAGGATAGGATGGTGAATATCCTTGAGTGGCAAAGTCAGAGCCCTGACTTAAATCCTATAGAAAATATGTGGATTGACTTGAAGAGAGCAGTCCATCGCCATTCCCTACAGAATTTGACTAAATTTCAACATTTCTGCACGGAAAATTGGGCAAATATTCCCCTATCTGGGTGTGCAAAGCTATAATAGAGACATATCCAAACAGATTGATGGCTGTAATGAAAGCAAAAGGAAGCTTTACAAAGTATTAAGTCAGGGGTATGATGACTTTTCCAACCCTGTTATTCTAGTTTTTCATTTTTTATTAATTTTCAGAACTGTTGACTTTTTTTTCATTATTTTGATGTTGTACAGCTACATTTGTAAATAAAACTGGAAAAGATTTTTTTTTAAAATGGGTTTTGATTTCAGGATGTAAGACAAAAAAAGTAACTATTTCAAAAGGGTATGATAACTTTCTATAGGCACTGTATCAAAGTAATTTTTTCGCGGTTCTGCAGCATTGTTTGATGTGTGACATCACTAACAAATAGAGTTGTTCTGTCACGTAGAATAGCCGACTAATAAATTATAAGAAATGAAATAAGAAATAATCATATAGGCTACAGCTGTCGCCTATTTTGCCCCTTCCTGTTTCGTGTTCGAGCGAGGTCACTATTGGTTTTTAATGTTCACGTCACTATTTGCATGAGCCACGACTGAAAAGACTTCCGATAATATCAAACATGTTTGATATTGTCGTAACGGCAAAACTAGAAAAAGACTGACTCCGACAGACTTTAAACCGCTAAGATTGGCACCTTACACTAAACGATTTAAGCCTACCTTACACTGACAAGATTTTGGAAAGATTCTTGAAAGATTATAGTCTTTTGAGTAAAGCTTGAATGATGGGCATTAGTTCAAAGACTACAATCTTTCAAGAATCTTTCCCAAATCTTGTCAGGTAGGCTTTAGATGACGGGAGTGTGCCGCGATTCTAGTACACTCCCAAGATTTCCGCTCGATTTTGGAAATTTAGTCGCCGACTGTTAAAACAGACCAAAATCGTGCAAAGTAAGCCAGCCTTTACGTACATACACATTTACATGCCAGCTGGTTGGCTACCATTACACATGTAAGTCAATCTGTAAAGATATAGAGTGAAGAAGAGATGGAGCAGATCATCTGGACTTTCTGAATTTCTTTCCTTAAAAATGGGTTTCGGCAGTGTAACTGGGAAATTAACAATTGAGTATGCACCATATGTTAAAAAGATACTGTATAGCATATATATAATCTTTGCATGTTCCATAAATTGTAAATGCCACACTGTAAAAAAAAACACATGTAAAAAAAACCAGTACATTTCCGGAAGCTGGGGCGCCCAAAAATACTGTGAAATAATAACAGAAAATTCCTTTCTCATAAAAATATGGTTATTTTCCATAATTAAAATACAGTTTGTAATTTTAACAAGATTTTTGCCTTATTTTCATGTTTTTAACATGCTTCAAATGCTTCAAATTACAGAAATGTGCTGTTATTAGTTGGTTTTCATGGAGATGTGCTGTATAATAATTCATATTTGATATGATATAACAGTATATGACACACAAAATAATGTGATTCATCTTTCAAAACAAGTCACAAAAATGTGGAAAAATATGATATTGGGATTACTATATAGCAATGATTTACTGTTAATTTTAGATCCTGTCGTGGAAAACCACGGTAGATGTCCAATCTGGTTCTATTAGCACTCTGGTTCCGATGTTGTTGTAAAATAGCAAAAGTAGTAAAAAGAGCAAAGTAGCACTTTGGCAATAGTTGAATCCAATAAAACACACTGAGACTCTGGAGAGCTGGCGTAGACCACAATGGTTTAATTCACAAGTACTGAACAGCGAACAAAGTCTGACAAAGTCTGACTAAGTACCACCAAGCAGTAGAGTGAATCAAAGTATCTGCAGATGACCTGTTCCCATGAGAAAGTGCGCACGATCTGAAGTTTGAGCTACGATGTGTCGCCTTTTATACAATTCAGCTATGATTCAGGGCCTCCCCGTTTCCCTACGTCACGCGTCCAATCAGGAGTCGGGGATCGCCCCCCGACCGTTGATTGACAGCAGTGACGAACCAATCGGTTTTGACTCGGAAGTTTACAATGGTGGATCTCCTTTTTAGTATGTTCATAAAAAATAATGTGTGACTTCATCTAGTTCTTGATTTCAGGTGGTGTCGATTAATCACTCTTAACGAGGGGCCTTCTGACAGTTCCCAGGCGTCGGTTGGGATTGCGTGAGAGTGGGTGTATCGTGTGTAGGTGTTGGCCAAGCTTTTCTACCATTAATCGTGGCTGACATTGACGGTCCGTGTCATTGCAACTCACTCTAAGTGCTTTTTTATTGTTCTTTATACATCTAGAAGTCGGTTATCTGTCTGGTCAGCAACATCAGGTGATGCTTGGGGCGTCATGTGACACCAGGTGTGCGTGCGAGCAGAGAGATGTACGTGCGAGAGGAGAGGTGTTGCAATCTAGCATGTTCTAACGTATAGGCGAGTGTATGAACTCTAAAGGGAACAGGTCATCAAGTTCTTCTACTGCAGAGTGGTACATGGCCTCTTAGATGGAAATTTACCACATAAATCCCCCCTTTGAGGCTTGAAGAGCCTCACTATGCAGCGTTAATAGCTTTAAACATATCGAGTGTACGGTGGATTTTAAATGAGCAACTAGTGAGTAATTAGTAATTAATGTTTTTGTTGTATACTCGTAGCTACATTATTAGCAAGCAGTTACTGGGGGTCAACATTACCTATTACATCACATCATTAATACATCATCAGTTATAGTGTATTTACATAGGGCAGGGGCCAGGAACCATCCTGGCCCCTCCCATTGCAACCCTATGGGCCCGAAACGGTCCGCCCTTCACAACACCCAGCTCTAGTCGAGCTATAGTATTGCCGAGCCTAAGAGTTTTCAGGCTACCTTCTACGTGCGCTTTTATACGGTTTGTAAGTTCCCAATTCACCTAATCAATTAACAACATTAGAACGAAAATAGGGCGGTGCCACAGGTGGTTCTCACACTTAGTCTCACGCCGGGCAGGCTGTGACGTAACATGACGCTTTCGTGCCACACCTCTACGTCCTACCGGACGGAGGCAAGGGGGCCACACCGATCGCAAGTGGGTCACTCGTTCCCCTTCAGGATGGACGGAATGCAGCTCCCCTGCCTTAGGCCGCCCCAACTGATCACATAGGGTCGTACCCGTCAAAGGGACAAGTGTCAACCACCCCTTTTGACCCCCCCTCAGGGCCACTCTTACTTTCAGGACACTTGGACTCGAGGTCAAGCTGCGTCGTTCCAACGTCCACCCTGTGGTGACACCTCTTTGGGCTGTCGTGATCGACACGCCCAGCTGGAGCCTCCCTTCCAGAGGCCTAGGCGTGAGAACCAGCTATGTACACCGGAGCAAGCAGTTTCTGTCCATCTCTTATGGACGGCCTTGCGATCGGGGCTAATCCCGGAAAATGCATACGTTACCTATGAGAAGCGGGTTTTGATTATATATATGATTATTAGATATACCGCCTAGAGCATGTTGTCATAGTAAGGGCTATCCGTTTCGGGACAATACCATTTTTTCTACCCTTTACCATTTCCCAATTATGATGCCTCCTTCCTGACCCTATTATGTGAGCCAGAAGGGTGTGTCTGGTGCTTCATGCTTTTTCCTGTGTGTTTTCTCTTCCATGTGTGTGTGTGTGTGAGCGTCACGTTCTTATGGGTGTGTGAGTGTGCTTGGGCGTATCAGTGTAAGTGTGGGACCACTATCCCTATTATCTTCATATCTGAGTGTGTGGGCGTTTTACTCTATTAGCGGGGCGAGACCTTGGCGTAAGCCGTTGGTATTGCTCCTGACCATGTCCAACGGCATCATATTCGTCATTGCGCATCACTCGCAGTTCCTCATAATTGCCTCGGCGGGCCACCAGTTGGTTGGACACTGATTGAGAGCAACAACGTCCGATACAAGGGAGAAGGCAACAGCAACAGCATGTGACACAGAGAAGTACTAATCCAAGAATCAATTTGCTGAAGAAGCCAGCCACGGCTGACCCCCAGGTGGCGGCTCCTCCGAATAGCCACTCGAACACTGACCCCACGCTGGGGAGCTCAGGCCAGTCCATAGAGTCCTTTCCCGAGTTCTCGTGGACCTCCACCTGTAAGCCTTTTAGCTTGTCCATTGCTTTAGAGAAGGTTCCACTTGGGGCAGTGTTTCCGGGAATGAAGGTGCAGCATGCATCTCCTATGACTGCACACACTCCTCCTTCCTTGGCCAGCATCCAGTCCAGGACCATCCGATTTTCCAATGCCATCCGGGAAGTGGCATTGAGTTGGTGGGCCAATGAGCTTAGGGCATCGATGGTGTAATTCAGGAACCTTAGGTGATTGAAGTGGATGTAGTTGACGGCTTGAGCATTTCGTCGAACCCCCAGGATGGGGATCAACCCCTCGAAGGCCGCCCCCACTTCATCTCGTAGATGGAATTCTTCAGGAACGTTGCCTGGCGCTATGGGATCCTCAGCTTCTCTCCGATGTCTTCGTGGCGGTGGTGGTGTTGGGCCGGCCTCCAAGGCGGTCACGTTTACAGGAATAATCTGGGTTTGCTGAATGACTGTTACCAGGGTACAAATCCCCACCCATCCTGGGGGAAGGAAGTTACGTAGTCCATGCTTTTGGCCACATGCCCACCACACATCCGTTAAGGGAACAGTAAGATCCTGATTAAGTAGGTAGGTCGTAAGGGGGTAAGCGGCCCCCCGGTCGAAGGGTCTCGGGTCCGAGGCTACTTCCTCCTCCCAACCGGAACTGCCGCTTGTGTCTGTGACCAGCCTCCAGGTTTGATCGCATCGTCCTGCAAAGGCTCCCACATCCTCTGAATCAATTTTCTGCCCCCTCCTTAGGTGGTCTCTGGCGATGCATTCAAACCCCTTGTCCGCCCCTAATTCATAGTCCTTTAAAATGAGAGGTTCACTGAGTTTGAATAGTCCTGGGTACGCCTTTTGACACAGTTCCTGATACGTCTGTCCAGTCTCGAACGCCGCCTCTCGTTCCATTGGAGAGGCGAGTCCCAGTGTGCACTCGGCCTTTGGGAGGAGGGTCTCCCCTTTCTGATCTATTGCGGTCAGTTCTTTGATCTTCCATGGGACTGGGATGACTCTTAATTGGGGTGTGACCTGGGAGCAGATGTAACAGTTTCCCTCTGGGTGCACTGTTCGCACAGTGTATTCTGCCCATCGAAGCCATGTATTGTCCTTCCAGCTTCCTTTTAAAGTCTTAAGGTTCCCTAACTGGGACCTTCCTGCTTGTCGTCGTTCCGCCGTACCTTCCACGTTGTCCTTCTCTTGGATCGCCCTTCTTTCCCTGTGGAACAGTCTGGTCCCTGCTGTTGTGGTTTCTGGTGTGTGGTGACTCGTTTCGTCTGTCCTTAGTGGGGCAGTGGTATGTACATTCCCGAGCTGACTTGGAGTTGGTTTGGGGGTGAGTGGGAGTGGTATTGTGAGTGTGGGGTGTGTTTCGGGGTCGATTTCAGTGCGTCCCCTCCTCGTCCTCGGACTGCCAGAAGGGTACTGCTCCAATGTCCTCCAGCCCCTCCCATCCGGGGTAGGTGTGGGCTGACGGATCCCACCCAGGTGTCCCAGGAGGTCCAGCCATGGGCAGAGCCAATGGGTCTTGTGTTGCTGGCACGCCAATCCCACCGACCAGTTCCTGTATGAGGGCGGGGTCGAGGAAGGGCTCCCCAGCCCCCCCTTCCAGCGTTGTTGGAACTGTCTGGTGGTAGGCGTGCTCATGGAGGGGGTCGGGGCCCCTCCCGTAGAGCTCCTGTACGGGATCAGAGTAGCGGGGGTCGTGGTAGAGGGGGTCGTGGTAGAAGTGGGGACTGTCTGCGTGGGGCACGGGCAGTGCTTCCTCTGGTGCTTCCGGCGTGGTTTCCGTGGGGGTGGGGTGCTCCGTGGTCGTTGGTGTGGGCGGTAGGGTCGATGCAGTCTGGAGTTGCTGCCCAGTCGTATCTGTATCGGGGGTGATCCCGGAGGTTGAGGTGGTTCCGGAGGTTGAGGTGGTTCCAGGGATGGAAGTCGAAGGACTCTCACGCTGGAGTCGGCTGCTTCTCCTGGGTTGAGGTGCTCCATCATCAGCTCCAGCTCCTGGTTCACCTTCACGTCTTTCGCCCACAGCACCTGCTGACACAGATTGGGGAGAGAAAACACCAGACACCCAAGGCACGTCATGCCTATTGCCATCGCCAGGAGGCGACAACATCCTCCCCTCTTGACTCCCACTTCCACTCGGTCTCCCCCTGGGGTCCTCATCACCATCACCCTCCCGTATTGGTGACGTTGGCCTCGGGGGCGTTGGCCTCGGGGTGGAGGCTGACTCGCCATTTCCTCCGTCTCCGCTCGTTCCCCCAGCTGAGTCCTCACTGTCCGGCTCTGCTACTGCCCTGTAACAACAATTAAGGTGATACCACATATTTGAGCCTTCAACTCTTACCGCTGTTGGGGTGGCGTGAGTCACCCTGTATGGCCCTTCGGCCCGTGGGTCGAGACAGGACCTCTTGAACACCCTTAGGTACACCCAATCGCCTGCTTCGACTGGCCCTTCCGCCGTCAGGGACTCCAGCTTTTCCTCCCGCTTCTTCTGCTCACTGAAAATTTCCTTGTGAATATGAGACAATTGTTTAACATAACTTCTGAATTCTTGTTTCAGTCGTTCCAGTGGGGGGCCACGCCCCTCCCCCCTAATCTTTGGGGTGGGTGTGGCTCGCCCTGTCAGTATCTCGTGTGGCGTGAGATGTGTGCTGCGGTTCTTTTCACACCTCATTTTCATTAATGCAATGGGCAGTGCATCTACCCAATTCATACCAGTTTCAGCACAGATTTTTGAAATTTTGTTTTTCAGTGTCCCATTAGCTCTTTCCACCATTCCCTGACTCTGGGGGTGGTAGACACACCCAAACCTGGTTTTAATGCGCAGAGTGTCAGCGATTTTCCTCCAAGTGTCGGCAGTGAACGCCTTCCCATTATCACTGCTTATGGTATCTGGGATGCCGAACCTGCTGAACACTTCTCTTGTGAGAAATCGAATCACCGTGCCCTCATTTTGACCTCTGCTAGCACATGCCTCCACCCACCTGGAGTATCGACATACTATCACTAGTACATGTCGTAATCCTTTGACCTCTTTAGTCATGTCAACGTAGTCCATTAACAGATGTCTGAATGGACCTTCCGGGAGGGGGACGTGACCCAAAGGTCCCTTTCGTATGTTGTGCCTTGCACAAATGTCACATTGCCTCAGGACTCGTGCTATGTAATCCTGCATGGCTGGTGCCCAAAATCCCATATCCTGGATTTTCTGCTTAGTCTCCCCCCTTGCGCAATGATCTAGATCATGCGCATCATGGACAAGAATATCCAGCAAACGGAGGGGGGCCACCATGAGACCTTCATGATTTCGCCACACCCCATCCGGCCCTCGTTTGCAGCCTCTATCCTCCCACCTATCAGTTTCGAAAATGGAGGCATTATCCTGCATTTGCTTCACATCCGCTAGGGTAGGGGTGGGGTGGATAATATGAAGTTGGATCTCTGACCCATCCGGCATTTGGACCAGGGGCGCCTGAATTGCATCACCTATCAGTGAGGCCACGAGTCCAGTGGGATACCTGGCCTCACAGGATTGGTCTTTGCACGTGGGGCAGTCCCCCCTTTGGCAGAGAGCACATGAGAGTGGCCCCATCCAGTGATGGTGGTCCTCACTATTCCATTCACAGCAGTATTTACATTCATCAGGGGAGGGGTATGGACAGGGAGTGGGACACTGGACGGTGGTACGTACCTGACCAGTGTGCACCACGTGAGGCATCTTGCCTTGTGGGGGCGGGTTGTTGGCTCTGGCTGCCAGAGCCGCCTCTTTAGCCACCTCATCAGCCTTGGCATTACCCAGGGTAATGTAGTCCTGACCCTTTGTGTGGGCTTTGCATTTGCAAATTGCCAACTGGGTCGGTTTCATCATAGCGGTTAGAAGGGATTGGATCTGACCCAGATGTTGTATGGGCGTTCCATCCGACCGTTTGAAGCCTCTCTGCTTCCATTGCGCTCCATGAACGTGGCATACGTTGTGGGCGTAAGCACTGTCAGTGTGGATAGTTACTTCCTGGTTTTCTGCCAGGGCGCATGCTGCAGTTAATGCTTTAAGTTCAGCCAATTGAGCTGAACAGGGCTGGCTACATGGCTCACGTTTGAGCACAGTAAACTCACTCTGGCCTACCATCTGGACTACACTGTATCCTGCATGTGTTTTGTTATCGTAGTTGTGGCTAGACCCATCCACGAAATAGATTAACCCGCTACGTAATGGTTCGCTCTCTAAGTCTTCCCTAAGTTTGGAAAAAGCTAGGGAATCTGCGACACACTCATGTGGGCTACTCTCATAATCCAACGGTATGAGGTCAGCTGGGCTGCCAGCCAGGTCACAGGTTGTAATCGACACATCTGGGCTTAGTGAGAGATTGAAATACCTGATCTGCCTCTGGGGCGTCAAACAGAACTTCCCTTGCTCCACTAACTGCGCGATTGCATGACTAGTGTAGATGGTGACTGGCCATCCCATGGTTACACTGGAGGCCTTAATGTACGCTGTGTATACTGCCTCTAGACCTTGGAAACATGGCGGATATCCCTGGGCTACAGCGTCAAGCTTTGAGCAGTAGTAGGCAATTGCTTGCTTACTCTTTCCACGACATTGAGCCTGGGTCAAGATGGCTGCCATGTATGCTTCCCTTCCTTCCTCCTTCTTTACTGTCACATACAAGCAGAATGGCTTGTCATAGTCCGGAAGGGCTAACGCTGGTGCCTGCTGTAATTCCCTCTTGATCCTCTCGAAGGCGTCACTTCCGTCTGCTGTCCAGGTCAGTCGAATTTTCAAGTTTCCAGTGCCTGCTACTCCTATCATTGCCCTGAGGGGGGCAATCTTTTGCTCATAGCATTCCACCCAGTCACTGCTGAAGCCTATTAGCCCGATAAAGGACATCATTTGCTTCACAGTGGCTGGTCGGGGCGCCTTGGTGATGGCCTCTATGTGTTCTGTGGCGATTCCTTTCCTTCCTTGGGAGATCCGTCTTCCTAGGTATACCACTTCCTGTTGAGCAAATTGCAGCTTCTTCCTGGACACCTTGTATCCTCCTTCAGCCAGTGCTGTCAGCACCAGAACAGTATCTTGTTCACAAGTGTTTTTATCGGGAGAACAAATCATGACGTCGTCGACATATTGTAGGATGGTGCTCTGACACGTCAGCTGTTTGAGGTCTTCTCTCAACACCTGGTTGAAGACATGTGGACTGTGTTTAAAGCCCTGGGGAAGTTGTTGGTATTGGTACGTCCTTCCTTGGTACTGGAAGGCGAATAGGCCTCTGCTCGCAGGTGCAACTGGGATCGAGAAGAACGCCTGTACGAGGTCAATTACTGAGAAGTGCGTCGCTTCCGGTGGTATGTTGGTTATCAGGGCTTGTAGGTGAGGCACTTGGGCGGGGCATTCTTCCACTACTGCATTAACTGGCCTCAAATCCTGTATCATTCTCCATCGCACCCCATCCGCCTTGCGTATGGGGAAGATGGGCGTGTTGCATTGGGCCCCCTGCGTTTCCTCGATGACTCCCGCCTTTAGCAAGTCCTCCATTATTCCTCTGATTCCTTCAGCAGCTTCTCTAGAGATGGGATATTGGGCTTGGTAAGGCAATACAGCTCCTGGTTTTAGCTGGAATTCCTGAGGGTTGGCTGACTTTACCAGCCCTATATCTCCATCTCCTTGGGACCACACTTTGAGAGGCACTTGAGCCAATATCACTTCCACTCCTTCCTGAGGTTGGGGTGTCTGATCATGGTCCATCTCCTCCACTTCCGCCAGCATCATCATGGTTCTTTTTGTGTGCCATGACGTGTCTTGAGTGTATGTCTCCCAGTCTTGATCGGTGCTGTCGAATGGCTTGTGTCGCTTCCTGTCCCAGCATCTTCGTCCTGCTCCTTTGTACACTTTGTACAGGCAATACGGGTTTCCGTATGGGCAGTCCTTCACATAAGTGATTTCCTTTTGACATTCAGCCTCGGTGAGTTCTATTATTTGGGGAACGCCCCAAACAGTGATTGGGTTTCTCAATTTCAATCGGAACATCTGGCCAGTGTCTGCATCCGTTGCGGTCTGAAGGTGGTCACTCATGGTGTCCTTCCATTGGGCATATTGGGCTTTGAGCATGACTGGTCCCATGTGTCTTGCTCGGTGTTTCATTCCCACTCTTAGTGTGATGTGTGGCATGGTGCCAGGCATCTCGAACTGTCGTCCTAGGTCCCACCCATCTGCAAATTTCACCAGGGCAGCTATGCCCTCTGTGGCCACAATCAGGACATTTATCTCAAGTGGGACGCGCTTCCATTGTCCCACCGTCTCGTTCCATTTCCTTTCTCGTTCTTCATTGGGGGTTGTGTCGAATTGGATGGTGCAGTGGAGGGGGCATCGTGGGAGTCGCAATTGTGCATGGAGATTCGTGAGCAGGTGTCCCCATTCTGGAAAGATTATCCTTTCTAAATTTGGCTCCAACCGTCCTATCCAATACACCTGTTGTTTCCTTTCAATTTCCTGGGGCATGGCCATGGCCATTAGGGCCATCTGGCTTGTTATTGGGGTGATCGACACTCCTCGTGGAGTGCACTCAATTTGGAGCCTTAATTTGCATAAGGCGTCCCGTCCTAATAGGTTTACAGGGGTGTGGGCAGCTATTAGGACAGGTATTCGAATGGTTTGGTCTTCCACCTGGAGCAATACTGGAGGGGATATTGGTGTAAGCTGTGCTTGTCCCGAAAAGCCAATCGTCTTCATGAATTTTCCTGAAGACTTAGGGAGGTGGCATGCATCATCTGGGTGGAGACAGGTGTAGGTGGCCCCTGTATCCACTAGACATTTGATTTCCTTCCCCTCAATTATAACCGTTAGTAGTGGTTCCTTATCAGATCCCTTGGATATTATTGGGAACTGACCCTCCCTTGGCTTTTCTGGGCACCTTCAATCTGAGTAGGCATATTGCATTCCCCCCGAGAGGGCGGGCATGCTAACTGCCTGCATCTGTGGTGGCTGGAGTTGTGGTGGCATGGGAAAGGCTTGTCGAGGCGGCCCAGCATTGTTTCGTTGTGGCATTTGAGGTGGGGCCATCTGTTGCTGTGGCATTTGTGGCTGCTGTTGCTGGGGCATTCCAAACTGCTGCTGAGGCGCTGCATATTGCTGCTGTGGTGCCCCAAACTGTGGTGCTGGGGCAGGCTGCTGCTGCTGGTCTTGTGGGTATCCATAGCCACCTCCTCTGGGTCCCCCTCTCCTCCTGCTCGGACAGTCCCGTTGCATGTGACCCACTCCCCCGCAGGACCAGCATCCCTCACGATCCTGTCTATTCTGTTGGCCTTGTGCTCCTCCTCTGGGTCTTCTGGGTCTGTCGGACCTTCCGGGCCACTGGGCTCCAGGGTATGGCACCATCCCATATTGCATCCCAGGTTGCTGTATGAAGGGTTGCATCATGGGCTGGCCCATAGGTTGCATTTGCTGTGCTGGTAGGACGGCTTGGGCGGGAACCACTGCTGGTTGGATGGGCTGGGCAGCAGGGGCCTGGGGGGCCCCTCCCCCTTGTGGTGGGACTAGAACAGGTGCTTGGGTGGCTGGTGCAGGTGCAACGGCAGCTGTCTTCTTCCCTTTGGTCTCCTGAATTTGCATCTGCACCAGTTTCCTTTGGGCTTCCCTGTCCTGTTGGTTCCTCTTCTCTTCTGCGTGTCGATATTGCTGCACGAAGTGGACTACTGCTTGTCTGAACTCATCCTTGGTCATCACACCCAGTCGCCAGTCGTTCTCCAGCTGCTGCTTGACTTCCCTCGGCAAGGCGTCCATCACGGCCCTCCTGAATTGGGCCATAGTAGCTCGCGATGCGTTGGGATCCTGTTCCATTCTTCCTCTCCACATCTGAGTGGCATTTTCCACGAAGGCTTCTGGGTTCTCATCTTCCTTAAGCTTTTCCACACAGACTGCTGTTGGGCTGTACTGATTTGGGTATGAGGCTCTTAATGCCTTCCATACATCTGCTCTGTACTGGTTGAATGGCATCGCATCCACAGCTGTGTTTCCAACCACATGGCCCAGTAGTTGTCCCTCCAGAACTGAGGTCGTTTCTTCTCTCCCTAATATCATGCACAAGACATATTTTATATCTCCCAGGGCCAGTGTCTTTCCTTCTGTTTCACTCTCAAATTTATTAATCCATAAGCCTGCACCCTCGTGTAATACAGGAAGTCTGGCTATTAACCCATGCACGTCCGTGTGGGTCCATGGCTGGTAATAGGCGGAGTTGTTTTTTACGATCAAGGGAGCCATTATATGGGGCCCTCCATCCTCCTCTTCTTCCGAGTCCATGGGAGGGCGGGCTATAGCCCTTTTTTTGTTGGCCTTGGCCGCCGCCTTCTCTGCTTGCTCCGCCTTTTTCAGCTCCTTTGTGGTTTCGCGCAGGCTCTTCTTTACTCCTCCCTCAATCTCGTTCATTCCTTTCTGTACACCTCTTCTTATCTCACTGAACCCTCTCTCCATCCCTTTCTTCACCTTGGTCATCCCCCACAGCCCAGCAGCTATCATTCCTGCTGGCAGCATCAGAGGAAGCATCCTTGCAGGCTGCATGTCGGTGAGAGTACACGTGGTATGCTGCAGGTGGTTCTTTACTCCATACACTGATTTGTATTTCTTCCCACATTTGCACGCCACCTCTGGGGCCTTCTGGGATCGATCGGCGTCACTTTGGGCTGATTGCAGTGCTCTCTCGACGTCAAACAACCTCTTGATGGCTCTGTCTTCCTCCCCTCCATTCCTGCCCTCCTCTTCTTCGTGCCTGTCATCCTCTTCCTCTTCTTCCCTATTCCCCTCTTCACCTTCCTCTTCCTCTATTCCCCCATCACGCGTCTCGTCATCACTCTGGTCCATGGGGGTGGCTCCGCGTGTCATGGATGGATCAAAGAAGTCAGGGAGAGGCCCTGCTTGGGGAAACGCAGCAAGAGATACTGCTTGTGGGAACGCCGCAGGTGCCAATCTTAGGGATACTGGTTGATTGCCCTCCATTCCCCAGACCTCCCCAGCATGCACATGGACTATTCTTTGGACTCCCTCGGCTCCAGCCTGGAGCCCTCCCAGTCTCTGCACAGAGCTGGGCGGAGCCTCTTGGGGCTTAGGTCCCGCTGGGTGGCGGGTTCTAGCATCCTCACGCGCCTGTGCAGCTACTTCCTTCCACTTCCGGGTGAGGTCTATGAGGGGAGGGTCATTTCCGGTGTGACTTCTACAGAGAGGGATATCCAGGCCATCCAGGCTTCTGGCTCTTTCATCCAGTGCCACTGGTCTTTCCCGTTGTAGTGGGGGAAACGCCCCCTCAGTACCTTCCCTTGAGGCCAGGGCGTCTATCTGTGGGGAGTGGGTTGGACGATCCTCCCGACTCCTTCCAAACAGGAATTCTCTTTCCTCCTCCTGCCGTATCACTTCCTCTTCCATCTCTCGTCTCCTTTCCCTATCCCATATTCCTTCATCCCACATCTGTGTCTGGAGCTGAGGCGCGTCACCCTGGCTAGTCCTTCTGGGTCTCACCACCTGTGGTGTACATAGTTCCCTCAAGCCCCAGTCCAGGGCTCGGGCTCCGGCGAGCTCTTGTATTGTGACTGATCTTCCTGACTTTCGGTCATTTCCTTTCCTGTGTGCTTGGGTTTCAGATCCTGTAGGATAGCAGGCGGAACCTCCGTCGGGCGGTCCTTCCTGAGCTATAGGGCTCATCTGGGTCCATTGGTCCTGGTGGGGTGGCACGAGCAGCCCTGACCGCTCTTGCCTTCCCACGTGTCCCAGTTCTGCCTTTTCTGATTCAGTGGCCCTTCTGCTGGGGCTTCCCTCGCCTTCCGGTTGGGGGGAGGGCGAGCGGGATGATGATGGCGAGGCGTTTCTTCGTGGCCCTCTGGACCTACTTCGGCCCCTTTCTTGTAGTCTGAGGAGCCTTGCTACCTCCTCGGCCAGTTCCTGGGCTGACCCCTCCACCAGTATTCCTCCCACGTTCAGGGGGAACTGTCCACTTGGTCTGGCCTGTGTCTTGGTGACAGCATAGATTCCCTCATGGGGCGATTCGGGGCGTGACGTGGGGCCCATGGTCACGTGGGATAGGTCTGGGTACAGCCGTTTGTCGTTTGCATATGGGGGAGGTCTTTCTCCTTCCTCGTCTGGGTCGTAGTCAGGTTCCTGAGGAGAGCTGGGCCGTGTCTGATCATCCCAGTCTCGGGCTGCTCCTTCCTGTCTTCTCTGGCTTCTCCTTTCGCCCACCTGGATGAAGGCCTTCAGCACCTCCAGCTCCCTCATCCTCTTTTTCTGTCTCTTCTGACTTCTGTCATAGGCCTTGTGGCTGTAGATCTTCTCTCTGAGCTGTGATATTAGTACAGGGCTCAGGGACCCCCCTTGTGGCCAGGGTGAGGGGTGTTTCCTGCTTATTTCAAACCACTTTTTGTTGCATTCCTCTATGCTAGTCATCCACTCGGGGTTTTCCCGCGCCACTTCCTCCACTGGGGTGAGTTCTTGTGACATCATCAGGCTAGTAGTATTGATGCCACGGGGAGGGCGGAGACCCTGACTTCTTTGGGGCCCCTCCTCTTCTAATCACTGGAATAGGTGTGTGGGTCGGTGGGCGCGGCGCTGACGGGCGTGGTGGACGCGGTGGCTGGGATGTACGGTTGGTTGTGGCTGTGGTCGTGTGGTTATTTGGGCGAACTGGGTTCACAGGTGCACGTTGTATAACCGTTGTGCGGGGGTTCCTGTTTTCGTCTATGGATCTAAAGATCTGTGCTGCTGTGGGGCCTCTTCTGGGCAGTGCTGGGGCTGGGGTGGCCCACCTGCTGCCTGTTCTGGGACCTCCTACTTGGTGGTGGGTAACTGGGTAGTGGGCCCTAGGTATGGTGTATGCAGGTAGGGTGGTGTATGCAGGTAAGGTGTAATGTCCTGTATGACCGTATTGGTGATATCCAAAGGGAGTGGCCTGTGTCTGTATGTATGCGCGGGGCGTGGTATGTCTATGTGTGTGGGAACGCTGGCCGTGGGCGGGAGCCCCTATGCCTGCTCCTGTTGGGTGTGCGTGTATGTGTATGTGTATGTGTATATGTGTTTCCTGGGCAGAGGGCTGTGGCTCCAGGTTTCCTACACTGTGTGGTTTGCTGTGATATTGAAGAGAGGTAAGCTGCCGTTCCTGTCTTGTCCTGCTTCTGATGGTACCAGGGCTATGGTCACGACAAGGGTGAAGAATATCAGTGAACACACTATCCAGGAAACCACCAATGCTTTAAACACTGTTGCATCAATCTCCATCTGTTTTTGTATGGCAGGTCTGATTTCACTGCTCCTGTTTTCCACCAGTCGGCAGCACTTTTTCACTCCTTTCCTTTTGACCTTGGCTGGGCTTGGGCGTGTTGCTGCCTGTCTTCCCCTGCTATCGGTCCTGGCTTGGGCTTGTGGTGGACGAAACTTCCACTGCCTGTGAGATCTTTATAACAGGGATAGTTGCCCCTTCGCTTTCTGCTATGGTTACCAGGGCTTGGGTCAACGTCAAATCTATGCCTTGTTGCTGGACAGGGGAGTCTTGATTACCTAGGTTAACAACTGTTAATGAATAAGCCTCTCCGTCTCTGGACAGGATATAACTCTTGTTCATTATCCGGCCCTACTTTCCAGACCAAGGTATCTCATCAGACCCGCGTAACTATTGAATGTGATGTCAAATTCTGTGTTTGTATCTCTGTCCTTTACTAATAAATGATATCTCCTATTTTCTAATACTGTAATGATAAAGACTTTTCGTTCTGTGTTTATCTCTATGTGCTCTCTCAGGCGTTCTGCCTGACCGCCTTCTGGGCGCTCCGCCAGCTCCCACCTGGGAGTGTGTGTGAAGAGGTGCTGCAGACACCTGATACCCCCAGCCCCTCCTTTACACTCTCTCCCTTATTCCCAGCTCCAGTGAAGTTTTCCTGAGTTTTTTCTTGGCCCTAAACATACACAGGGACTGACCGTCTTGTTCTATTAGTAACAAATACTCTGATTCTCCCTGTTCTATTTGGTCTATAGGTTATTTCTTCCCTACGTTGGTACCTTTCCTCAGAGGTCCACTCAGGCTCTTGAGCCCTTCCTGGAGGCTCAACAGCTATATGGGGCTTAGTAGATTCTTCTCTATTGTTCTGCTCTGGCCCTTCCTCAGGTATCATATGCTAATATTGGGCTCACTTTATTAATTATTCCTGCTTCAGCCCCTAAGCAGCATGCACCCCTCAGCAAACACTTGAGCAGAGACAATGGTTTCACTTTACAGCTTTATTTTCTTTTTGGTTATACAGCCATAAAAGCACTTGAGTATACAGACTTAATTGTTAACATGCAAAAGCAACATATCACACACTGAGTTTTATCAGTCACACAGTTATAATGATCACAGCGTTTACTTCAGCTATTAGCCTTTTGATTATAATATCCAACAATAGCACTGACAATTAAGCAATTCTATTACAGTTGCATGTATGATCGGCCTTCGGAGTTGTTAGGGGAATGAGCAAACATCAGATCCACCATGCCCTCTGTGTCAACAGGCACCACTTGTGAGACCTGGGCTAAGACCTCCTGCACTATCAATTGCTTGACTCGTGTGCTCAAGCTACTTCTCAAGAGTCTATTATCAGCTGTGACTCTACTGGTGGCTATCTTATAGAGGTCACCTTCTCGTGCTAGGGTAATATCTACTCCTGCTAATATGTGGGGAGGCAAAGCTGCCCAAGGCAGCTGTTCTTCTTCACTATCTGACTCACTGTACTCTGACCCACTAGCCCCCTGCTGTCCTTCTCTGGCTTCCTGTTCGGCCTCTTCCTCTATGTTCTGGACCCCCTGTTCCCCTTCAGTCTCTACCCCACTCCCAACTCCTTCGTCTACTGACTCGTCGTCACTAATGATAATGTATTCCTCAGGATCAATGGGGAAGGGCGTTCTAAATGAGGCCTGCAGCTCCTCAAGGCTCTCTGTGATGTCAAGACACTCTGTGATCTCAAGACACTCTGCGATGATATCTGCTTCGTAATCTATGAACTGTGCCTGTGGGACAGGTTCAAATGGGGACGCTACTGCAGTACTAGGAGTGGTGTTCCCTAACTCTGGGGCCTGATCAACAGATGGGCTTGGTGAGGTCAGTGATTGATACAGCAACTCCTTTTCCTGAGCCGGAAGGGTGGGCAAAAAACCAATGCGGTCCTGCAATTCCCACAATTCAATCCGACCCCCTTCGTGAAAACACTGGATCTCGTGCAACAAAAACTCAAGAGCGTCAGGGATGATGAAGTGGATCCCGCTGGGTCCAGCAATATAACAGTCTTTGTGGACAAAGCACACACGTAATGGTTGAAATTCGTGTCCTGCGTTCTGCATTTATTGGAAAAAAAGTCTGAGTATTACCCTCTGGCCTCCCTCTCTCATGCACTGCAGCCCACTTTCACTTCCTCAGGCCCAGCGCCTGGGTTGTGTTTCACTCCTGTCACTCACACACTCTCACACACACACACAGAGAGGCACCCCTTCTCTCTGTACACCTTCAACACAGGTTATCTGTAGCACAGTAAACCTATTTATTTTCTTGCTCAAATCTCGATATTATCACAAAACATCAGTATTACACAAATATTACACACTTCCGGAGCCGCGCTCCTCACAATACATCTGGGTTAGCAGCGCTATTGCCCAGGCCTGGCACTCAAAGGCCCAACACGTGGGGGAGCCGCGCTCCTCTCCCACCTTCCTTGTCACTCAAGGGTACCAATAACCAGTTATAACCACAATTCACTTTTTCTCATTAATCAATAACACAGTAAAAACCCCTTGGCTCTTGCTCAGCTCTCCTTTAGTTCAGGTTATTAGTTCAATTTTGAAGGGTCTGGGCTGCTATCTGTCCTGAGAGCTTGACTCAACTTAACAGTTATGTCAAATATAAGCAAAAGTTGCTTACCTTGTTTGTTTGGTTGGCCACTGCCTCGCTAAGCCCGTCTCAGGACAAGAACACTGCCCAGTTGCCCTGGTCAATCTCGGTAGAACCTCCAATTATGTCGTGGAAAACCACGGTAGATGTCCAATCTGGTTCTATTAGCACTCTGGTTCCGATGTTGTTGTAAAATAGCAAAAGTAGTAAAAAGAGCAAAGTAGCACTCTGGCAATAGTTGAATCCAATAAAACACACTGAGACTCTGGAGAGCTGGCATAGACCACAATGGTTTAATTCACAAGTACTGAACAGCGAACAAAGTCTGACAAAGTCTGACTAAGTACCACCAAGCAGTAGAGTGAGTCAAAGTATCTGCAGATGACCCGTTCCCATGAGAAAGTGCGCACGATCTGAAGTTTGAGCTACGATGTGTCGCCTTTTATACAATTCAGCTATGATTCAGGGCCTCCCCGTTTCCCTACGTCACGCGTCCAATCAGGAGTCGGGGATCGCCCCCCGACCGTTGATTGACAGCAGTGACGAACCAATCGGTTTTGACTCGGAAGTTTACAATGGTGGATCTCCTTTTTAGTATGTTCATAAAAAATAATGTGTGACTTCATCTAGTTCTTGATTTCAGGTGGTGTCGATTAATCACTCTTAACGAGGGGCCTTCTGACAGTTCCCAGGCGTCGGTTGGGATTGCGTGAGAGTGGGTGTATCGTGTGTAGGTGTTGGCCAAGCTTTTCTACCATTAATCGTGGCTGACATTGACGGTCCGTGTCATTGCAACTCACTCTAAGTGCTTTTTTATTGTTCTTTATACATCTAGAAGTCGGTTATCTGTCTGGTCAGCAACATCAGGTGATGCTTGGGGCGTCATGTGACACCAGGTGTGCGTGCGAGCAGAGAGATGTACGTGCGAGAGGAGAGGTGTTGCAATCTAGCATGTTCTAACGTATAGGCGAGTGTATGAACTCTAAAGGGAACAGGTCATCAAGTTCTTCTACTGCAGAGTGGTACATGGCCTCTTTAGATCCCACCAAATGCACCACAAGTACTCTCGCATGTCTGCTGAAAAGTTTGATGAGTTGGTTCGTCGCATCTCTCCATTTATCATCCACCAGAACAAGCACAGCACACCACACGTAGGCTAGCATTCCAAGTTACAGAATAGAAACTAATGCGTTAGCTTATGGCTAATGTCTATGAGAAATCCCATAGAGATGCTAACAGTTAGCATAATTGATAAAAGTAGAGCGAACTTCAGTCCATTTATACAACTTGGATTACATAGGAGGTCTTTGTTTACAACTGACTATTAAAATACTCAAAGGCTAATGTTTTGTCTCCATATAACAACGTTACCGTGTATAAAACGCCAGTTTAAGTGTTCTTCTGTCTCTGTTTGCTGCGTTTTAAGCGTTGTTTCTGTACGTGCTCCACCTACTGGAGGGGCGCGTTTACAGCAGTTCCGTTTCACACATGCGCAGTCTACGCGTGATAGAGACGCGCGGTCTTAAATTTTGGTCGACTCAAAAACGCGACGCATGCCGTAAAAATTACGCAATTCTCGTCACACGCTCACTAGTGCCGCATGCGCGTGACGCAGACGCAGGAGCATACTAGCCGCTTTAGATTGTTTGTAGCGCGGTCAGTCCGCGATTTCCGATTTCACTCATAACACTCAAAACTCATTTGTCACTTCCTATAACTTCATACTTTATCACCTCCATGACGTGTAGTGTGGTACCCACTATTTCATGTCCCATTTACTCACTGTTTCTGTCTAAAATCCCGTTTAACTCATACATGTTCCTACTCACACACTTCCTGCTTCCCGGTCTGGTTTGACTGTGTCTGCACGGCTGCACGCGCCGCTGTAGGGGCAGTATTTCTCCCCGTCCCGGGGCAGAGGGTGCAGGTGATTGTGCATAGGGGTGTTTGGTTGCTGCACTGTTTGTATGTATATGTGTTGTGGGAATAAGAGTTATGTATGGTTATGATATCTTAATCATAATATTTAGTTTGTCATGTAATGTTTATTTTCTATTTTTGTTATTATTTTCATGACCATAGAATATTGGAAAACCCTGATGTTTGGTACATATTCCAATTAGCCCTGAATGGGCCAATTTAGTTTAATGCCTTGCCCTATTTAAGAGGGCTTCATTCCGCATTGGAGAGAGAGAGTGAGTACTAGCTTGCTGCGAGGCTATGTCTGTTGATTTAAGATTGAAGCATTGTGCTATTTTGATTTATTGCTGATTATTTTGTTTTCTTTGAATTCTGAGTTAAAGATAAATAAACTTTATTATATTTTTGAAACATCGTTTGAGCTCGGGTTGCTGTGTTTTCCACCTCCACCATCTCCAAGCCAGTGAGCCTACACATCCTAATACTTGGGGTGACGCTCGGCCCCTCACATTTGGTGGCAGCGGTGGGATGGTACGCTGACCGACACTGGCTGTTAGAGGAGGAAAACGGGGCCTGTCCCGGAGAAAAATGGCATACCGGAAACTAGCCAAGGGTAACCTGGAGGAGGTTGAGCTGGAGACAGATGATGCACCAGAGGGCGATGATGAGGCCCAAGCATTGGGCGGAGACCAGACAGAGGGGACTGACCTAGCTGCTTTGCGTCAGCTCCTCGAGAAGAGTCTGAAGACCCATGAGAGGGAGGCGTATAAGCAGGAGCAGCGCTGGAGGAGTGTCCAGATACAGCTGAACCAGTTGAGGGATGACGTGGACGCAGAGAGGAGGCAGCCGCCTACAGCTCCACGGGGTCTTCAACTGGGAGGGCCAGTTCCAGCAGCACCAGTACCAGCACCCCGGTCGTTCCAGCTCCAGCAGTTCCGGCAGTTGCAGCTCCAGCACCAGCGGCGCCAAGGGCCCCAGCAGGACCTGCAGCACCAACAGCCTGGACCAGATCGGCGATCCCAAATTTCGTGGAGGGGGATGACATTGAACAGTACCTCACCACGTTCGAGCGGCTGGCCACAGCTTATCGCTGGCCCAGAGAGGACTGGGCCGTGTTCCTGGTGCCCTACCGGGAAAGCCCGCAGCGCCTATGTGGCCATGGATATGGATCAGTCCATGGAGTACGACAGGGTGAAGGAGGTGATCCTTCACAGGTATGACATCAACGAGGAGGTGTACCGAAGGAGGTTCCGTGAACCGGACGTCAGGTCAGGAGAGACCCCACGTGAGCTGTACACCGGCCTCAAGGATTTATTCCAAAAATGGATTAGACCGGCAAATAAGTCGGTTGAAGAAGTTGCCAAGATGCTCATCGTGGAGCAATACCTCCGCACTCTGTCCCCGGAGATTCAAATCTGGGTGAAGGAGCACAAACCCCAGACTGGGCAGAGGGCTGCGGAGCTAGTAGATAACTTCATGGCGGCTCGACACGGCCACAAGCACTTCCGGCTGGAGTCACATCCCAGATCAGCAGCCCGCGGTAGGTCTGAGGGTTTCAGTCAGGGGAGTAGGTCAAAGACTAGTGAGCCCAGTCGCATGCCTGCCCGAAACTCCTTTGTCCCAACCAAGCCCAGAGATAGCTTAGAGCCAAGAACCGGAGGTCCGGTGGTATGCTACTTCTGTGGTCAGGAAGGACATATTAAGCCTGAGTGCCCAAACAGAAAGCCCAAGCACTCCAGTCATAGCTGCATTCCCCGTACAGAAGAGGGAGACATAGCTTTTCGGGGAACGGCTACAGACTATACCTGTGCGGGTTAATGAGAAGGACGCTACTGCTCTGTTAGACACAGGAAGTACTCAAACCCTAGTGCAGCCCCACCTATTGGAGAAGAGGGACTTTGTACAGGGTAGGAAGCTGTGGATCCTGTGTGTGAATGGGGATGAGCATGAGTATCCCACAGCAGAGATCTACCTACACATCAGAGGCCAGACATACCAGATGTTGGTTGGTGTGGTACTGAGTCACCCGGTGGTAATAGGCCACGACATCATCGTACTACCAGATTTAGTGCAGTCCAGCCAGCCTGTGAATATGGTAGTGACTCGTTCCCAGCGCCAAGCACAGGACTCTGAGGAAGACCAAGCAGATGGGTCCACTGAGCCAAATAGTCTGTCAGAGTTGCCTTATCCAGAGGGGGAGAACACCCCTCCACCTAAGACCAGGTGCAGGAAGACCAGAAGACAGCGGAGGCAGGCTAGGCTAGTGGGCGCCATGGAGAGAAATATAGAGTGGCAACCTCCCCAGCCAGAGGACAATCTGGGGGAGATCCCTGAGAATTTCGAGCAGCTGCAGAGAGATGACCCCACTTTGCAGAAAGCCTATGACAGGTTCACACACGTGGAGAGTACCTCCACTGAGATGCCTACTTCACTGTCTGGAGAAGGTGTATAGCTTGCTAGGCATCAAGGGCATTCGAACCACTCCGTATCATCCTCAGACAGACGGGTTGGTTGAGCGCTACAACCAGACGTTAAAGGGCATGTTGAGGAAGTTTGTGGCGGCCAATGGTAAGGACTGGGACTGCTGGCTGCCCTACTTGCTCTTTGCCTACCGGGAAGTCCCCCAGGCCTCCACCGGCTTCTCACCTTTTGAACTTCTCTATGGGAGACAGGTGAGGGGGCCTTTGGATGTCCTGAGAGAGGCCTGGGAGGCACCTCAGACCCCCAAGACTCACAACATCCTCACACATGTCCTCAAAATGAGGGACAAGATGGAGGAAATGACCAAGCTGGTGCGGGCTGACCTGGAGCAGGCCCAAACACACCAGAAAGCCTGGTATGACAAGGCTGCCAGGCAGAGGAGCCTCGACCCAGGGCAGAAAGTTTTGCTTCTTCTGCCCACCACAGAAAACAAACTGCTTGCCCGGTGGCAAGGACCGTACGACGTGGTGCGGAAAATGGGTCCGGCCACCTACGAGATTGACCTTCCTGGGAGAAGGAAACCCAGGCAAACCTTTCATGTCAATCTCTTGAAAGAATGGCATGAGAGGGCTGTACAGCCAGGACTACAGCTCCGGGTGCAGGCTGTGGCGGAGGAGGAGGAGAGTCCGGAGCAGTTCTTCCCCACCAGTCAGCCAGCATCTACCCCGGATTTAGCCCACCTGACCTCCCGCCAGCAGAGGGAGTTAGAGGGGATCATCCCTCCTGACCTGTTTCAGGAAAGGCCAGGGTTCACGTCAGTGGTGGAACATTCCATTCCACTCAAAGACACTACACCGATTCGCCAGAGGATGTACCGGGTTCCTGAGCGTCTTCTGCCATCTCTCAAGGCTGAGGTGGAGGAGATGCTGGACTTAGGAGTGATTGAGCGTTCCTCCAGCGAGTGGAGTAATCCAGTCATGCTAGTGCCCACTTTAATGCGTACCCCATGCCTAGGCTCGAGGACTTGATCGAGTGCCTTGGCAAAGCATCCTTCATCACCACCCTGGATTTATGCAAAGGATACTGGCAGGTGGCTTTGGCCAGGTCAGACAGGCCATACACTGCCCTCCGGACCCCACAGGGTCTGTTCCAGTCCCTAGTAATGCCTTTTGGGCTGCAGGGGGCGCCAGCCACTTTTCAAAGACTGATGGATATTGTGTTGGTGGGTACGGACTCCTTTGCTGCTGCATACCTGGATGATATAGTGGTGTACAGCGCCACCTGGGCGGAGCACCAACCTCATCTGGGTGAGGTATTGCAGCGCATACAGCGAGCAGGCCTGACCATCCACCCAAGAAAATGTGCTATAGCACAGGAGGAGGTGAAATACCTGGGCCATGTTCTGGGTCGTGGGGTGATTCGGCCCCAAAAGGACAAAGTTGAGGCAGTGCGAGACTGCCCAAGGCCCCAGACAAAGAAGGACGTCAGGTCGTTTCTTGGTCTGGTGGGCTGGTATCGCCGGTTTGTGCCGGATATGCCCGACGAGCAGCTCCCTTGTCCGACCTGACTCGGAAGTCAGGCTCCACCCAGCTTCAATGGGGGAAGGAGCAAGACAACGCTTTTTTGGATTTAACCCTTTAGGGTGCCAGAGGTTTTTTCCTAAAACTTTCAATTTTGACATTAATTTCAAAAGGCTTTAACTTAAAAGTGATAAGAGATAGAGACTTTCTGTAAATTAGAGAAATATTAAGGATGACCCAAAGTTTTTGTAGGGATTAAATGTATCCAACTAATTTGCATATTATGACGTCATAATGATGTCATATGGTGGCGGCCATCTGGATTTTTTAAATATTATTATACAATTATTATTATTATTATTATTATTAATAATAATAATATTTTTGCTGACAGACATACACATCACCAGGACATGAAAACACAAAAAGAACAAACATTGTACCATACTGAATGGTCAGGGAAATAGTAAATCATCATAGGCTACTAATAGCAAGATGATAGGAATGATGATGATGCTGCAAATTTATGTAGCAGGCCTTTTGCCATAGAGATAATGAATCCCTGTTCATCCAGGTGACACTTCTTGTAGTGTTTCATGGTGTGGTACCTCTAATTGCAGGGCACAACACAAAGGCCCACTACACACTGCCTACACCTGTATTTTGTCTGACTATGGCCTTTAGATCTGCCACTTTGTGTTTTTTTTGTGAGTTTTTTTTTTTTGTTTGTTGACATACACATCACAAGGACATGAACACACAAAAAGAACACACATTGTGCAATGTGCCATACTAAATAGTCAGGGAAATAGTAAATCAATAGTGTAAATAATAAATAATAAATGGCAAGATGATGAGAATGCAAATGTCTGTGGCAGGCTTTTTGCTGTAAAGATAATGAATCCCTATTCATCCAGGTGACACTTCTTGGAGTGTTTCATGGTACTTGTCATTGCAAGGCATAACATAAAAACCCACTCCACACTACCTACACCTGTAGCCCATTTTGTCTGACGGCAGCAATTAGATCTGCCACGCGCGCCGGGTGGAGAGAACTCGCATGGCTCCGTCTATTCTAATTCTCGTTACGACTCCCGAGACTGCCTCTACGTTTCCCCAAGCTCTCATATGGACATGTCGACCTCGTCTAACACATCTATTGATATTAGACACCACGTTTACCGTCCTCGCGATTATAGAGAGGCACACTGACACTGTCGAGGGAGCCTGTAGGTCCATGCGCGCCTCCCGAGTGGAGTGAATCAGCATGGCTCTATTCTCAAATCATTCTCATTGCGACTAGTACCCACACTGCTGCTACGTTGTCCCACAGCTCTCCTATGCACACTTCGACCTCCATACCAATATACCCATTAGTATTAGACAAAGGCTATTCATCACGTTACCGTCCTCGCAATATGGAGAGGCACACGGAAGACGTGAAGACGGATGGCCAGCACGATAAAAAGGCAGAGCTCCGACGCCACTTTCATTCTCCACACAACTAACACGTCTGATGAGGGTCTGCTAACTTCCCTATGAACACCTACAACAGGTGAAATACTGTTCATAACACTGACATTGGGCAAAAGATCCACGTTTGTGCTTGGTGTACTTATCTCTACGTTGTCCAGCTGAAGCATTGCTTGCTAGGCAGAGACGCGTGTGAATAAACAAATCCCCGTCATCTTCTGAAGGCAGATATTCCACTACAGAATCACTGTCAGCGAACAGAAGACCCAGTACTTCATTCCTGGTAAACTTTTTTGATGTGTTTAGATGATTATCTAATGCTAATAGTCGTTTACATTAACAATACCGCTCCGGTACAATGGCTCACAGCAAACTAGCTCAGCTGATATTTCGCACTGATTTAACCCTCTAACCGCCCGGGTTTTTTTGGATTTTTGCATAAAAAATTCAAAAGGCCATGGCTTGAAAGTGGTCAGAGATAAAGTCCTACTGTAAATGTGAAAATCATTGAGTATGAACTAAAGTTTATAAAGGGAGTACATTTACTCATCTAATTTGCATATTATGACGTCACAGGATGGCAATAGCGTCAAATTATGCACATTTCAGTAAATACTGATTGTTGAACACATTTGAGCAGTTTTACTTTGATTTTTGTAATTTCTCCGACATAACAAACAAACAGGACCACAGCCACATGTAAACCAACAATAGTAAACTATTAGTATTACCACAATCCCTATGTTACTATATAATAAAGTAGCCTGGTCAAATCAGTTCCTATCGCGGATGACTTTGTAGTTCTTCAGAGCCCTATTTTTTACTAGCCCTGCTGTCTGTACCATGTCAATTACAGACACTATCATCATGATTATCACTGGCACCAAGCACACCATGCTTATTTGAACCCTTTGGTCAACATTGCTGCAGGTAAACATTGACGTACACACGCAAAGACCCACCTCCATTCACAGACGCATCTTGACTGTCACTGCCAATGAACGACCGATCATAATCTCCAAAAGGCAGATATTCTCCTTCAGAATCAGAGTAGGTGAATGGCAGACTCAAGACTTCATAACACACGACTTTGTTTTTTAACATTTGCCGTTTTTCTGCTTCAATTTGTGCATAGCGATCGCGCATTTCACTTCCGCATTATAAACAGGAAATGCGTCTTTTTTTTTTGTTTCTCGCGAGTAATGCAGGCACTTCCTGAAAACTTTTTTACTCGAATTTGGGCTTGAATCGAAGCTCTGGATGTCTGCCAACTAGTGGTGGAGAGTACAAAGGCGATTTATCACCCAACTCGGATCTACCGTCTGTTTTAATCAGTGATGTTGCTTGTCGCCGTACGGCGCCTTGGGCAGTTAGAGGGTTAAAGTGCCCTTGCTCGAAAATGTTGTATAGAAGCATGACGTAATTCTGAGTCAGGGACGTAGTTTGACAGATCTGCCAACTAGTGGCAGGGAGTTTGAACAAAATTTGACACCCTATTTGACCAATTCGGCCGTTTTATCCAGTACCGCATCTTGTCGAGTTTACTCGACGGTGGCGCTTAGAGGGTTAAAAGAGACCCCCTGCCAAGATCCGGTTCTCCAGAGCCCTGACTTTGGATTGACGCATCTGGTGTTGGTCTTGGGGCGGTGCTGCTCCAAGGAGAGGGGGACAACAAGAAACCCGTGGCTTATATTAGCCGGAAACTGTTTCCGAGGGAGACCCGGTATGCGGCCATTGAACGGGAGTGTCTGGCCGTTAAGTGGGCGCTTGACACTTTGAAATACTACCTGCTGGGTAGAGACTTCACCCTAGAGACTGACCACCGCGCCTTGCAGTGGCTAGGGCGCATGATGGACTCAAATGCTAGAGTCACCCGCTGGTTTTTGGCACTGCTACAACAATGGGATAGTCTATCCCTTCCTAGATCAGTGAGGATCGAGGCCCGAGGAGCGAGGGAGGACGTATAAACACTGCATGAGAGGCACCCATCGACCTCTGAAGTTCGCCTACAAAAAAGCCACCATCTTTGCCCAAATAAGGAGATCCGGTATCTTGAGATTTTTTCTATGGGAAAATAACATGGGGATTTTGAATTATCGCACCTGTTAAACTCTCACGGGGACGAGTGCAGACATTTTCTGCTACAAAGTTTTGTCCTCTCCCTTCAGGTGCATACTGTGAAGATGGCACACTTTGATCTTTGCTACCCCAGAGCTAACTTACAATGCAACTTGCCAGGCAGTTAGCTTCAACACCCGGAGCTCCTTATATGGGCAAAGATGGCAGCGTTGGATCCTATTTGTAGGCCATCTTTGCCCAAATAAGGAGATTCCGTATCTTGAGATTTTTTCTATGGGAAAATAGGCGTGTTCAAGTTCAACTCCAAATGACCTCCTGCAGCAACGAGAGCTGCCGGTGGCAGCAGGGGAGGGGATACAAACGCTGCTATGAAGTTGTACACTCTCTACTTCCCGTAGTGTAGACTTGGCTAGACTTGACCATGTGACGAATCACGAGGCACGGACCCGCACGGACCCTTGTGGATATGAGGAGGCATCTAAACACCTGCACATACGTCAGGGATGTAAAAGCCAATTAGGGCAAAGACCTGACGTCATGAAGGCAGGGTCTAGGCTCCGCTGCGCTCCGCAGTACCTCCAGAGCGGCTGCTCTGCTGCTGCGCAGCTGCCTGGCCACGCCTTGCTCCCGCGATAAGTTGAGGCCATGTGATACCGACTGCCGAGTCGAAAACACACCCATCTAGACCATCGTGGACAGATTTTTAACCACGTGCATCTTGTGCTGCGCAGTTTTTGTGCTGCGCAGCCATCTTGAACGCGCTTAATAACATGGGGATTTTCAATTATCGCACCTGTTAAACTCTTGCGGGAGTGATGGCATTGGAAATGCAGACGTTTTTCGCTACACAGTTTTGTCCACTGCCGTCTAGTGGATACTGTGATCTTCGGTAGGTGAAGACTGCACACTTTGATCTTTGCTACCCCAGAGCTAACTTACAATGCAACTTGCCATAGGCTGTTAGCTTCAATTATCTCCCGGATCTCCTTATATGGGCAAAGATGGCAGCTTTGGATCCTTTCTGTAGGCGAACTTCAGAGGTCTATGGGCTCAGATATGTATTTGGGATTGAGACAGCACTTCACAAGATCACATGTGTCAGTATAGTTGAAAATCCAACGTTGATTCAACGTAAAACAGAGGGGACACTCTCAATATCACTTCAACACCAAGCTTCAACATAGTTTCAATGTTTCAAACCATATGAAATTACAAAAGATTTTTGAATGTTTTTCAATAATAAATCTATATGTATTTCTGATGGTTTTTTGTAAAAGAACATGAATATGGTGGTTTTCACAGTTACAGTGATTTCAGTGTATGGTTACTGTCATCAGGTGGAGTGGATGATTGTGCTGGACTGTAGTTGTGCATACTAGATGTACTAACCTGAACACACCCCACCAGCATCTTCACCATGGTTACAGTCATGTGTTCCTAAGCCATTATGGGAGCACTCTGTAAGGGATTCTTCAGAACCAGAGCAGCGGACATCGTCCATCCATATCCGTCCACTGCCTCTGCCAAAGTGGGCATCTTTGGGGGCAGAGACAGCACCTCCACATCCCAGCTGTCTACATACCACCTGTGCATCTCTCATGTCCCACCTATCGTGACACACAGTGCCCCACTGGCTGTTGTGGTAGACCTCCACTCTACCTGAGCAATTAGTGATCCCACCAACCAGCCTAACAGCATCTCCTGTAACAAGTACAGATTGCAGGGAGTAAAATGGGAGCGAATATAGTCAGCAAACTGATATAACAGTATTACATCATATTAGTTGTATCCTAGTAGCCTGGATGCCAGACCGAAGTTTAGCCCCGCCTACATCCTTTTTCTGCAGGGAACTTCGGTCTGGCACTGCTCCGTTCAGCTGCTACTATGCGAGATACAGATCTGTTCGCACCAATCACATTGTCAGGGCGGGCTTTACGTGATGATTGACAGATAAACAGCAGTGACGTTCACGGCTGCATGCATGGAGGTATTAGGTGCGTTTGCGATGAGCTGCGGCTGACTTAGGCTGACTTAGGCTGGCTTCATACGTCAACGAGAGCTGCAGAGTCTTAGCAGGAGGGGCGACTAGCACACGCAGCTCATCCCGGACAGTCTGACTGAGCTTACGTACCTGAAGTTACTCGCGAGAGACCTCGCTGGAGACTTCGCGGTAGATATCGCGGTAGATATCGCGGGATTTTGTATTAAATACAGTAAAACTTTTCTTCTTACTCATTAAAATGAGCATGGTGACTGACGAAATAAATTGATATGATGTGTTTAAATAAACCACTGTTGTCATACAGTTAAACAGGCCTGCATTGCAGCACATTAATTAAATATCAAGTGTTTTCCGTGTGTATATATTTAACCAACAGCATAAAATAGCAGAGTATCCTCACGTTTTCAGTAGGCTAGCCTACCGCTGTTCCAAAAATCACAAATAAGAAGGTATCCGTTCGATTTCTGTTCATTTTAGCAGATTCTAACGTAAGGAGCAAAGATTCTAGAACAGAGCAAGATGGATCACAGGGATAAGCTCCAGCGTCATCCCAGACGTTGGTTTTAGTGCAGTTGAACTGATCCGTCTTGGTCCGCTCTAGTGTCTTGGGTAAGGAGGCAGAACGAGACACCTGTCATACTCGTCATGGGGAGATTCTTCCAAACGGCCCTATCACAACTTTGAACTGACGTCATTGGGGAGGGTTTTGGCCAGCGCAGTTGCTTAAAAACGAACTGCGCTGAACTGCGCTGGCTGAGCTAAGACGCAGTCTCCCGAGATCTTGTAAGCACATGTGACATGATGTCACGGGGGTAACTCCCACCGCGACTGCAAGAAGTCGGACATGATTTCTAACCAGTTTGCATTTCGTCTGTCCCAGTATGCACTCTGTTTAACCCAGCATGCATCACATCAAGTCAGATCTGCGCAGATTTTCGTCAAGTCAAACGCACCTATTATAAGAACTGGAGAAAGTGAACAAGTCCCGCCCCCATTCATTTCAATGGGAATGCTAGGCTAGTGAAAATTGCCAAAGTTGAACGATTTTTTCAGGCTTCAACATGGCGTTTCAAGGGGCTTGTTTCCGGTGCCGTTTTACTTAGCCAATGAAGTGCCAGGTTACTGATTGACGTAAGGTACAGAAGGAGAGCTTGTGCCCACACTAAGCTCATGCATGAGCTGAGAGTGGAACAGCCACCAATCAGCAGGAAAACTATGGGAAAACGGCACCGGACATGATGTATTTCTGGAAAATGGCGACGAGGAAGTGCCTTGCTAATCGGCGAAGCTAATCAGTCAAATCTTGACCCCCTGGCTGCATGCGTCCTCGTTCGACGAGTTGGGTGTGAGACCATGTTGGCTTAGGTTGATTTTGATTGCAACAGAAACGCTATAGCTATGAATGCATAATTTGTTCATGCAGTTTTTGGCCTTTCGTTTATCTTAGCTATTGAAACGTATGTTTTATCACGGATTCACACAACTATTTCTGAACACCAACGTGGATATGTGGGAAAACTTCAGTTTCACTTTCACCAAGTCAAAACAGCATGTTTGGGTGATGTTGTTCCCGTTTGTTTAAAAATGTCTGTTTGCTCGTTGGGTTAACGACACACTTCCCCAGCTGTTCATTGCATACAGTTTGAAGGAATTATTTTTAAAAATGAAGGAGGATGTTTTCCATATAGCAGAGCTATACATGTGCAGAGCTATCCCCCCCGCCCTGTATCGGTTGAATCACGCCCCATAATCGCAGCTGAATGGAGCAGTTTCAGACTCATATTCTGACAAGAATTGAGTATGACGTCGTCAGGCTAGTATCCTAGTACCCAAAGGGTTACTTTCATCAGGTTGAGTGGATTATTATGATTCTTACTTACTTGAGCACTGCACACCAGCATCTTCATGATGGCCACATGTGTGTTCCTAAGCCTTTATGGAAACACTCTGTAAGGGATCCTTCAGAACCAGAGCAGCGGACATCATCCATCCAGATGTTCCCACTCCCCTGGCCAAAGTAAGGAGTGATATGGGCAAAGACAGCGCTTCCGCATTCCAGCTGTCTGCACACCACCTGTGCATCACTGATGTCCCAGTCATCATTACACACAGTGCCCCACGTGTTATTATAGTAGACCTCTACTCTACCTGAGCACCTTGTGTTGCCATTAACCAGCCTAACAGGATCTCCTGCAACAAGAACAGATTGCAGGGTGTAAAATGGAAGAGAGAATATTGTCAGCAAACTGATATGATATTACATCACATTGGAAGTATTCTAGTAACCAAAGGGTTACTATCATTACAGTAGGTTGAGTGGATTATTGTGATGGTTTTTACTTACTTGAGCACACCACACCAGCATCTTCATGATTGAAACAGTCATGTGTTCGTAAACCACGATGGGAGCACTCTGTAAGGGATCCTTCAGAACCAGAGCAGCCAACATTGTCCATCCAGATCTTCCCACTGCCACTGCCAAAGTGGGCTTCTTTGGGGGCAGAGGCAGCTCTTCCACAATGCAGCTGTCTACACACCACCTGTGCATCACTCATGTCCCAGCTATCATCACACACAGTACCCCACTGGCTGTTGTGGTAGACCTCCACTCTACCTGAGCAATTAGTGCTCCCACCAACCAGCCTAACAGCATCTCCTGTAACAAGTACAGATTGCAGGGTGTAGAATGTGAGAGAATATAGCCAGCAAACTGATATGACAGTATTTTATCGTAAAATATATATATTTTTTTCATATTTCAATTATCTGCTCTATCTAGAAACATGCCCTAATAGTGGTCATGCTGATTTCATTTTACTTAAATAATATTTTTGCCATTTCATTCCAAATGTTTAACTCATTGTCATTTCCATCACACAACAAAACGTGTTTTCATGCAAAAAATACTTTGACATCTACTGTTTCAAATGTATTTGATTAAATATTACACACTGCCCAAATATTAAATTGATTAATTTTCCAGAAATGCAGGATGTATTATTTTTATGATTAACTTGAAATATGTACTGTGATGGAAATTACTGTGTGTGGCGGAAATGACAAAGTGGTGTGGAGATGGCATGATGACATAGACAAATTCAATATTTAAAAGCATTACAATTTTTCTTAAAAATGTCCGTACCATATGTTATGTAATTATGTTTTCATATACTATATTTGTTTAGTACTATGAAGCAAATAAACTGTATTTTAGCGTGGGCAATGTCGTTTCCACCTCAACCTGTCACCATGCCATTTCCACCAAAAAGTGGTGGAAATGACTGTAACGGAAATTACATTTTGCCCCTTTTCATCTAAAATCTCATGATATCTTAGCCTTTTAATTCAAGTTGTTAGACTTCGCATTAGATATACAAAAGACACACAATATGGCCTTGAGCTTTTCCAGCTTCTTTGACATCCACATTAAAGAGTCACTGCACCCTAAAATATGTTTTTTGAGCTGTTGATTGATTGAAAATACTCATAAGTGGTGAACTGTACTATTACCAGGGTTAATATTGACAAAAATCGTGTTTCTCGACAAAAGTAACATTTCGTCTGATTTTGTATTGGAGATATTGCTCTCCATGCATTCTACAGGTTGAAACATGCCATGGCATGTTGGTCCAAAATGCTATTGGAATGCTGACGAAGTCCTGTACTTCTCGTCCAACACTATGTCACCGGGTCGTTACAAATTAGGAATGAAACGCCCCAACACCTGCTACCCTGATTAGCCTACCTGTGATAAGCCATGTCTGCAGCACTCATTCCCAGATTGACACGAAATCACCATGGTTGATTGGTTGCAGCAGTGCCGCACTCCCTCTCCAAATTTCAAAACGTCTCGCCCATTTTGAAAGCCTTTTTCAGAAATGTGAAGTGGGTGGAGTTATGGGGTGAAGTGACTCTTTAAATATATGCCGAGTGGAAATGATGCCCAATAAAAATATTCTCACTTCCACTCATCTTTACCTGGATCTTTCTTCCTTGTATTAATCCCTATGGAAGTCACCCTTTGTCCATCGATAAAACCCTCTGTGGAGTATCTATTGCTGTAGTTACTAGGTATACAAACCTTAAATCATGATCTCAGGATTCTATTTTGTGCAGTGTGGCGGAAATGACAGTGAAACCATGGGACAGGGCTTCATCTTATGAAAAATATAAGAAAATGTGAATAAATATTGCAATATATAATATGTATGATAGAATTAGACTGTATTTTGTCATTTGGACTTGAATTCTACATTATTTCAAAATTTTGTTTAGAATTAAGAGAGGTTGAACACCCAGAGTCTGGCTTTGGGACAGGGGGAAAACAGTAAAAACTATGCATAAAAGACCTCATATTACCTAAAATAAGAATAATTGAGCCATGATTATTTTTTTTAAAGTTGCTCTTAGAGTGTAGTAAGTGTGATAAAAACAAAAAAAGAAAAAAAATGTTTTTTATTTTTTAAATTTCTTCCAGGGACATGAAAAGTCCCGTCTACAGTTGAAATATTAAATTTGTCTATGTATTGTCATTGTGTCATCTCCACCACACACAGTCATTTCCGCCACACACAATCATTTCCATCACAGTACATACAGTATTTCAAGTTAATCATATAAAAATAATACGTCATGCATTTCTGGAAAATCAATCAATTTAATATTAAGATATGTGTGTGATATTTAATCAAATACATTTGAAACAGTAGATGTTATGGTATTTTTGCATGAAAACACATGTTTTGTTGTGTGATGGATATTATTTAAGTACAATCAGCATGACCACTATTAGAGCATGTTTCTAGATAGAGCAGATAATTGAAATACTAAAAAAAATATTTAGATTGAAAGATGTTATATTTTCTGAAAATGCCCAGGTCAAAAAGTCCCGTAGTTGAAGAATTACTTCATGAATAGTATTCCGGTTACCAACAGTAAAGTTGTATTAGCACTCCTTATCTCGTTTCTAATGTAATCACTGGAACAGTGGAACAGAACACAATTATTATAGCAAAACCCCACAAAACCACCCATACAGTATTGGCTTTGAGTGGTTGGTAGCACCAATTGTTTTTGTGTACAAATCTCGGAGCCAAGGCTAGGGTAGTTAGTGGATCGTAAGGAAAGATTGGATGTGATCATTTATGTCCGGGCCTGCAATTGCTGATACAACCTTTAACTAACTGTTATTTATGTATTGTTATTTTAAAGTTTTGGGTAACCAATTTCATTACCATGATAATGACATAACCAAATTAAATAGGCAATATGAAACTCACCACCTTGAACAGGGACAAAGAGAAAGACTACTGCTGGAAGAAAAAAAAACATAAAATGTTGTGGAGTAGGTGTTGATGCATGTATGCAGAATCACATTAGTTTGTAATCATTTAAATGAATTACACTGAAAATACATACACTGTATTCTCCACCTACATGGCAATGTGTTACAATGATTTTCATTGAAAAGTGGCATTTTAAACATATTATTTAAAGACCTTATCCAGTGAAAACCAAGTTCTTAACCTCGTTAACATGCCCATATGGTTTTACCATATGTCATCAACAACAGAAGCGGCAAATGTCATAGATACACAAACAAAGAATCAGACATCCTAGTGACTTTCATGGTATCACATATTTACACATGTACACAGCATAAGACTACAGTGAAACAATGGGCCTATCCTAAAGTGAGCACTCAGGACTCGGGAATAAAGACTCACAGATGTATCTTACGTGCTAAGTGAGTGAGTGTGTGAGGCCAAATGGGCTCAAATTGAAAGTGGGATTGGAACACTTCAAGAGATCACGTTTCCTTGACAACGTTTAATAACAAAGATGTTGCTGACACTTGGCCATGAAGCACCCGATCTTGGAACATTGAACACTGTCGAACATTGGGACAGCCCTGAGCCCTTAGAAATCCGTGAGAACGCACAGGAACGTTTCTGAGTCCGGACTTTGGGATTGGGCCTACTGTAGCTACAGTATAAGAAGAAAAGCCAGGCACAATGATGGATACATGATAGATGAGATGGACAGCATTACACTATGAGTGGCTGCAGTGTCCGCAATCACAATCACGATCGTCTCCTTACAATTCACTATGTCATGTAAATTGATGCAAAAGGGGTTCGGAAATATACTTGAAGGACCCCTAAAGAGTGTTTATAACTTCAAATAACGTTTCGAAAATCATTTTGATGACACATAAACTGTTCATAAAGCAAACAACTCTTCTGACTTATTCGGCTTGAGCTGGTCTTACAAGGAAGTTGCTGTTAGGAACCCCCCTAAATCGAAATGGAAAAGAGTAGCTATGCTACAGGAATTCGGACATCTCTTTCTACAGACTGCTGTCTGTAAATTCCTCTCTATTGTATCAGAGTTATGTTTATACTTTGTTTCAAGATGCATATTGTTATATTCTGTTCCTTACATCTTCACTCCAACAATCTTGTTTACTCAATAACAATTTGAACACACAGATTAATCCTTCTTTAGTGAAATACAGTGCCCTCCAAAAGTATTGGAAGACATGCTAAAGTTGACAATATAAAATTGTCTTTTGGAAATTGATCTTAATGCCTTAAAGGTGGGGTAGGAGTTGTTTGGAGCATACTCTCTGGAGCATTTTTTAATATATTGCTTGAAATACTCTTCACACCCCCATTGCAACCAATTAATTAAAAGTTTTGACACAAAAATGAAAAAAGATAGTGGCCTCTAGAACGAGAAATCTAGGAAAAACACTATCCAATCATACTGAACGGACCGTTGACAATGATTGGATTCTGATTACGTCTATCAAACTCCAATCTGCTCCTCCCTCCCCCTCCCTCCCCCTCTGCGCGTACCCTTCTTCGTGAACGTGCTGATTGCGTGTGCTCGGCCGCTCGCCCTGAAGCTTGCCAGGAAGCTAAACTAGAGCCAGCTTGGTTAGCATGTAGCATTCCTAAACGTATAGTTAGCATACAAGATACGGCAACGACGATTTGAACATTATGGCAGAAAAAAGTGCCAACAACGGGCCGAAAAAGAAAGACTGTGTTTTGAGAAGGCTTCTGCCAAAAAAAGGGTAGACGAAGACAGGCAAGACCCGAGTGGCCATCGGTGCTGCTGCATTTGTTCGATGGCGTCAGCTAAAGGAACAGCAAGAGCTGCAAACGGATGCCATGGTGGCCCTATTTCTACTGGATAGGTAAGATTATATTATGTCTTTATACTGTTTGAGAGCACTTGTTAATGCTTTAGGACAGTATGTTGTCGTTTCTAACAAGTATTGTTAGAAGTATGTCAACATTACTGCTTTCAATCGCTAATCAAAGTTATTTGTACATCCGTGAAGATTTTTCCCCATGGCATTTATTTCATGCTTCTAAACTATTTACTAACTTGATGACTCTTATTTATTGTTTTGTTAGTTACGTGAAGGGCACAACATCTACACCCGTGAAACAAGGTTTCAAGAGACCCCCTCCTCCACCGTATCCACAATTCTGACAGAATCCCCCTCTGACACGTGAGTATCCGAACTTTATGTTGACAACAAGCTGGATGGTCAATGTAGGCTAACGATTTGAAATATGTTGGTCAGTTTATCTTTTACTTAGAGTACCGCTTCCCTAGTCTTACTACAGCTCTGGCCAAGTGGGCTTGTCGAACACAAGTTTTGCCTTTTGCAGTTGTTCTATAGCTCGTATTTATCTAACATTATACGTGCTAACATTAGATTGCTTGGGTTTCAAATGCTTGCTGTCTAAGAATGTTGCAGTGATACTGATATAGGTTTGATTGTTGTTTATTTCTATTGTCAAAATTGTTCGACCAGTGCTAAAGCTAGCCTTGAGAAACTAAAAGTACTATTAGGCAATGCCAGCTGTACGCACCAGATCAAGCTTTTTGACTACAATGTTTACACAGTTTACAACTTTTCACCTGTATAGGGTATAGTAAGGTTTTCCTTATCCATGCCTAGGTTGTAGGATTTCACAGCTCTAATACATTTCTGCTACACTACATGCATCACCATATTGCTATGATTGTTCATTGGTTAATTTACCATGATTTCTTTTCTTTTCTTTTCAACTTTAGCTAAAGGACCGTTCAAAGACAGTGGCATACACCATTCTTTAGACATCTGGCATGGATCAAAGAACTTGAGCAAAAGACTTGTGGCGGTATGTGCTGGATCTCCTTTCCAATTGTATGCTTTGTACGTTACCTACATCAACCTTTTGATGTGAACTTTTGTTGACATCCTTTTAAAACCTTTGTTGTTCAATGTCCAGGCAGGGCAGCAAAAGGGATGCTCTGACTTACTGACATGGAGCAAAGATGTCTGCAACCATTTCTGGCATTGTTGCAAAACTGCAAGCTGTTATGAAGAGTTCATGGTAAGTAACCTATCACAGATGATGTAATTTGTGTGTTTCTGAATGGAGTAGTAATATGAACTGTAACATGGGTTACACAGTCATACTAATAACCAACTGTCATTTTATGTCTTGAACAATCTCTACTTTGGCCAACAGCTTGGACCCCTTGTCAGACTTGTCATTGTGCACACTCTGTTTGTGAGATCCCTTATTTAAAGTCATTTTGTAACTATTTCTCCTCAGGACCTGTGGATGGGACTCCTGCACCACGTCACAGGAGAACATGAGTGGGCCCTTGGTGCCTGCCACCACGGCCCTTTGGAGGACAGCAGAGAGAAAGACTGGATACAACAGGGCAGTTTGGCACACCAGAGATTGTGGGAAATTGTTCTTGAGGCACGCTGGCTGAAGAACATCGTCAAGTATCTGCGTTTCAGGTACACCTGCAAATATTCACAAAACTTCCTCTATAATAATGTCCCTTTGGTATTCTAAAAGTTGCAAATGTTATTACTCTCAGATATGTGGTTGTGACTGGTATTTTTTATACAGCACTGGCCTCTCCACCCACAGACTAGGCCCCACAGTGTTGTAGCATGTGCCTGACCTACCAGCCAGCACTGACCAGATGCATCAGCTATGAGGAAACAGTTTCCCTGAAATTGCACATAGTTGTATTTAAGATTTTGTATTTTTTATTAGTATTATATGGTTGTTTTTGTTTGTTTGTTTTCCCCCAAATATCTCAATAAACAGTTGTATAATAAACACAATTTTGGTTGTTTGGCTTTTTTGATCATTTCTAATGAATGAGCAGGGATGGCAAGGTAAAATGTATGTTCAGAAGAACACAATCAGATAGTTCTTTGAAATAAACAGAGATTTATTGCCTATGCATTGATGATTTAAGAACGATGACCAAACAAAGTCAAACAGGGTGCAGAACAAAACTGAGACGTGCATAAATGAAATAAATAAAGCTAACTATGTACATAGCTACCAGATTTACTAAACTCTACTTGGGACAAACCCTTTATATGCCCAAGTGGATCTGGAAAACACTGCCGAATCCTCCAAACGCAGCAACTGGGTATGACGACACGCCGACCATGATGACCAAGTGCGCCATACTGTCACACAACATACTGTCTGTATGCTGCGTAACGGAACTGGCGGTTGCTCTCTCCTGCTTCTGGAGCATCTGCCTCTGCCCGGACATCGTTCCAGATTCTTCTAGCAAGGCGAAGAACCCCCTCCGACAAAATAAATAGGTCCATGTGTGGCAGCATTGAGATGCATGAATCTGGATGTTGTCCACAGCATTTTCTCTCTAGATCAGTGGGCATTTCCCAGCAGTTTGAGCAGACACACCAGGTGGGTTGGCCTGGAACTGGGGGGCCTGGTGGAGGGGTACCAAATGTTTGGTCTAGCAGATCAAACATCTGACGGGTCACGTCTCAGGCTGAGCCGTAGCAGCTGACGGCTCTGTTCTAGACTTAGTGTTTCAATCCTGGCCTGTGAAGCAACAGATAAATACAATAGATTAATAAAGATCAGCTCTGTCTTTAAAATATTATACAGTGCATGGCAGGTGAGCACACAAGCCACTAATCACTCTTCAAGATAAAGAAAATGGTTTGTACTTTTATCTGAGGTAAATATTATTTTTGATAATAAATGTGATAAACACCTCCTCTCTTGCCATCCTTTGGGCTTGTAGCTCTTCAACTCTTGTTCTCCTAGACCCCCTGTCAGATCTCCGCGTGCCTTGCCTCCTCCTCTGCCCCCCCGTGCTCCTCTCACCTGTCGCTGACGTTGCCCTCTGGATGTGGATGGCTCAGGCGGCGTGTAATCACAATCAGAGCCAGCGAGGCTCTCATCATGGGAGCTCTAAAGAAATGATATAATACATACAGCTAAAACTCAAACGAATCACACTTTCGTTGGTAAGTTACAGACTGTAAACTTGAATAAATCGTAAAGACGGGCAAACATTCGTGTAAAGTTCGCTGGCAAGCAGTGTTGTTACTACATAAATCATTACGGAATGTAACGTTAGCCTGCTATGTATGAATTAGAACTGTTACGTCGAAACACATAATGTTGAAATGCACATTACAGCGTCAAAAGTAGGCTAAACTAACTAGCTAACTTTGGGTAGCGGGTGGCTAGTCTTGCTAATGATTATTAGCCAGAGCTAGTTTAGGTTATAGCCTATATGACACGTATCAAAATAACTAAGTGAATAGCCAAACTTCTAATCTAATATACTCATAAATATAACTTGAAATGATAATCATAGTCGTTAGTTAGGTTCATTATGATGTTGAAAGGTATTTTCTTACCTGTGAATCCGCCATGAGAAAAAGTTAGCAAAAGTTAGCCAAAGCCAATCGATGCTTGCTTTCAGAACCATGGACAGGTCAGAACAGCGCTCGTGCACCTTCGTGCTCGTGAACCAGAACAGAGCTCGTGCACCTTCCTGCTCGTGAACAAGCATTGCGCGTTCCTGTACTCTGGAGGCGTGGCTTCGGGGGGAAGTCTGAAGAAAGGGGCTGGTACTTTTGACCTGTGTATTTTCAAAATGCAGCTTTGCTGGAATCGTTTTCCAGGATCTCCAACCCTACCTTTAAATGAAAAAAATAGGAAATATTCAACCTTTAAGGACATACATTTTCTTTGTGAATGAATAATGTATTGTGAATAAATAAATATTTTCCTTAAAATACAGGGGTCATAAGTATTGGAACGCCTATGTTAAATTCCCATAGGACGGGCGGGTTTTTATTTTTAAAGGCCAGTTATTTCATGGATCCAGGACACTATGCATCCTGATAAAGTCCCCATTGGCCTTTGGAATTAAAATAAATAACCCCACATCATCACAACCCTTCATCATACCAAAAGATTGGCATGGTTTTATTTCAGTTACCAGCTGTTAGCTAATTTGCTGGTTTCATTCTCATTGAGCTCAATGCAATTCAAACCAGCTAATTAGCTAACAGCTAATAACTGAACATTTCTAAATGTAGAGCTGTATAATAAGTAACTTTATTACATGGCTCTCCAGAGTGCTGCAGAAAGTTCCATTCATATGAATGGGCCTGGTCCTCTGCATGTCAGGGTTCTGTTTGCACTGGACTTATTCTCACCAGTTCAGAAATTAAAAATAAATTTAACTATTGTGTATATTTGGCAAGGTAAATTGGCAAATGGCAAGGAAATTGTTTCTGCATGGAATACGACATGACTATAAAGTATAGCTTTAGAAAGCATGCAATTTTATGTATTTTTTAACATCCTCAAATATACTTAGTTGGTAACCATGTGGTCATATAAAGAGCTGCTAAAGACACTTCTCAAGAGCCACCAAGGCTATTCACTATACTACATCTAGTTCCATGCTCTATGTAAGGGATAATGTATAGAACGCCGGTCATTATCGGAAAATAATTCCCGACAGGATGAACGGAACCCCGACGTCTCATTTGAGAAGTGGTAGGCGCTAGCCAGGCTAATTTCTATGAAATTTTCCTTTTTCTCTGAATAAACTTTCAAGGTTGGAATTTCTCATTGTTTTCATTGTGAGATTACAATAAATTGCCGAAAGAATACTTTTTGTACCTATTTCTAGTCAACTTTACCAAAGGTGCCAATAATTCTGGAGGGTACTGTATACAAGAACACATTTTACAATACATTTATTATACTATGCAATGTTTTATACGACCGGTACATTGTGGTAAATATGTCAGTTGCGTCTCCTTACCTGTCAGAGATGTACTGTAACACAAAGGAGATATCCTGATGGAAGAGAGATGCATAATGTAAAGCAAGAATTTAATTGTTGAATTATCCTTGAATTGGTTTAATTATCCTTTACATCAAAATTATCAATGTACCCACACTCTATTACAATTCATATTAATATTTTTTTAGTGAATATAATGTATTTAAATGTGACAGTGTGGAATAATTATTACAGTGTTAGAAAAATACATACCTTTGTGTTGGGGAGTAGACATCCTTCTAGGCTACCTCCTTGTTGTGCTACAAGTGAGCCAAAAATCTGCGTGCTAACTCTTTTCTCTTCATTCAGTTATTATAGGATAGGTGATTATGTTTCTGGGAAATGACCTACAGAGTGTAGTTAAGTGGAATGAACTGTAAATGACTGCAGGTCAAGAACCCAAAACGAATGGTGGTGAAAAAGTAGCTGACCCTGAGATTACACTGAGACTAACACTTAGCCCTCATGTTGTCCTCAAATCTTACCGACGTTCGTTATCCTTGGGGTCAATTTGACCCCAGCTAACAAAACTCTCAAAAAATGATTGAAATTATTTTTCCCTTAACAACACGAAGCTCTCATGCAACTACTCAGAATCTGAGTAGTTGCATGAGAGCTTTGTGTTGTTAAGGGAATTGTTTATGTAGTTGTCATAGTTACAAGTTGATCCTAAGTAGTGGGTGGGTAGTCGATATTGTTTGCATTACGGCCGTCTGTTTAATTGCGCTGAGACTGGCCTTGGTCTTGTGAGTTTTTCGCGGGGGTGGTATTTTTAAGTGTAGCTAGACGAAGTAGACTCGTGACCTTGCTTTAATCTCTACTCGTGGTTTTTCTGGAGCTGCGTCTGCACTACGTACTGTAAGTTTATATCTGAGTAGTTGCATGAGAGCTTCGTGTTGTTAAGGGAATTGTTTATGTAGTTGTCATAGTTACAAGTTGATCCTAAGTAGTGGGTGGGTAGTCGATATTGTTTGCATTACGGCCGTCTGTTTAATTGCGCTGAGACTGGCCTTGGTCTTGTGAGTTTTTCGCGGGGGTGGTATTTTTAAGTGTAGCTAGACGAAGTAGACTCGTGACCTTGCTTTACTAATCTCTACTCGTGGTTTTTCTGGAGCTGCGTCCGCACTACGTACTGTAAGTTTATATCTGAGTAGTTGCATGAGAGCTTCGTGTTGTTAAGGGAATTGTTTATGTAGTTGTCATAGTTACAAGTTGATCCTAAGTAGTGGGTGGGTAGTCGATATTGTTTGCATTACGGCCGTCTGTTTAATTGCGCTGAGACTGGCCTTGGTCTTGTGAGTTTTTCGAGGGGGTGGTCTTCAGCTAATTCAACTAGGACTATTTAAAGTAGCTTCTGTGCTGGAGCGTCAGCGGAAGCGTCAGCTCTCGTGTGAATCCGTACTCGTGTCAAGACTTACTCGTGTCAAGACTTACTCGTGTCAAGACGAATCGAGTCTACCTGCGACGAGTCCACCGAGCAAGGACACAAGCAAGGCACCTCTCAGATAAGTTGGCACCTCTCAGATAGGTTCACTTGTCTCACCTTGTCTTGTTATCTGCCATCCTACTGGTAATAATGTGCATTCAACATAAACAAGTTTGTATGCGCTCTAATGCCGAAAGGCAACAAGCTTCATATCCTACTTTTTCTATGGGGCTGTGGAATTGCTAATCTGCAGTGAACAAAGCTAATTTCATTCCTGCTCTGGCCTCACAGCTATCACTTCAGTTGGTTGCGCTTACAGAGACATGGATTAGGCCAGAAAATACTGCTACACCTGCAGCGTTGTCGACCAATTATGCTTTTTCGCATACCTGTCGCTCCTCTGGTAGAGGAGGCGGGGCAGGCTTTCTGATCTCTGATGACTGGAGGTTTACTCAGTTGCTGCCGACTCAAAACCACTGCTCATTTGAATATCATGCCATCATGATAACTGAACCATACAAATTGTACTTGGTGGTTATCTATCGCCCTCCTGGACAGCTTGGCAACTTTGTGAATGAGTTGGACATTCTACTGTCTGCTATTCCAATGGATACGTGCCCTCTGTTGATCCTTGGAGATTTTAATATTCACTTGGACAATTCCTCTTCAGTTGACTTCCTGTCCTTACTCTCCTCATTTAGTATCACACGTGTTCACAGTCCTCCTACTCACAAGGCTGGTAAGGATCTTGATATGATTCTGCTACGTAACTGTACCGCAGACAACGTTTGGGTTAATCCTCTACATGTATCAGATCATTACTTCATTAGATTCTCTGTGCGTCTCCTTGATAACCCTACAGTTCCTGCTCCGACGATGTCATTCCGACGGAACCTCAGAAGCCTCTCAAGTGAACATTTTGCAACATTAGTACTTCTGCTCTACCTATTCCGAGTTCATTCTCATCACTTGAGGTTAATGACGCTACAGAGACTCTTTGCTCTACACTGGCATCCTGTCTGAATGTAGCATGTCCTCTTTCCACAAGACCCACTCGTTCTAAACCTCGCCATCCATGGCTGACAAACAGTATACGCTCAGTTCGCAAGGAACTTAGAGCTGCTGAAAGGAAATGCCATAAATCTGGAGATAGAAATGATCTTAGTAAATACCAGTCTATGCTTTCATCTTTTTCATCCACTGTCACACTTGCAAAAAGAACATACTATCAGAGTAAGATTGAGAACGCCACTGACAGCAGAAAACTTTTTTCTACGTTCAAGTCTCTTCTCAATCCTCCACCACCGCCATCAGCTACTTCACTGTCAGCAGATGACTTTGCAACATTTTTCACTGAGAAAGTTGCTAAGATAAGTGCTCAGTTTGATGACCCTGTAAGAAGGACTCTGCCTGGTGTTAACATGATGCCATCATTGGACTTTTTCTCTCCTCTTGATGAGGAAGCGGTCTCTCAACTGCTTCAGCGAAGCCGTCCAACAACATGCCCTTTGGATCCTGTCCCGTCTACTCTCCTGCAGTCTATAGCACCCGCTATTATACCGGCAGTCACACATGTATTTAATACTTCACTCAGTTCTGGAATAGTTCCTTCTTCTTTTAAACAGGCAAGAATTACACCTTTGCTGAAGAAAAGTACACTTAATTCAACTGATGTGAAGAACTACAGACCTGTCTCCCTTCTTCCTTTCTTGTCAAAGGTTTTGGAGAAAGTGGTCTTCAAGCAAATGTGTGACTTCCTCTATCAGAATAACCTACTAGACCCTATGCAGTCTGGTTTCAAGAGTGGTCATTCTACTGAAACTGCTCTTCTATCTGTGACTGAAGCATTGAGAGTAGCTAAGTCCTCTGCTCAGTCATCAGTGTTAATTCTGTTAGATTTATCTGCAGCCTTTGATACGGTTAACCATGACATTCTCCTTTCTACACTATATGAACTGGGAATTTCTGGGAAAGCTCTTGACTGGTTCAAATCTTACCTTAAAGGGCGTTCTTTCAGCGTGTCTTGGCAGGGACAGATATCAAAGTCTCATGACCTCACTACAGGAGTCCCTCAAGGATCAGTATTAGGGCCCCTCCTTTTCTCTATTTACACCACTTCTTTAGGTGGGATTATTCGCTCTCATGGATTTGAATATCATTGCTATGCGGACGACACTCAACTTTTCCTATCCTTCCCACCTGAGGACTCTAGTGTTTCCCATCGGATCTCTGCATGCCTGAAGGATATTTCAATCTGGATGAAGGATCAGCACCTTCAGCTTAATCTTTCAAAAACTGAGCTCTTGGTGTTTCCAGCAAAAACAGCCATTCCCCAACAGATGAACATCCAGCTTGATTCATCCTCATTGACTCCAACTAGATCGGCACGTAACTTGGGTGTCATAATTGATGACCAACTTACTTTCTCTGAGCATGTTGCCTCAATTGCAAAGTCATGTCGGTATACCCTGTACAACATTAGGAAGATCAGACCTTATCTGACACAAGATTCCACTCAGCTTCTTGTACAGGCAATGGTTATCTCCAAGCTGGACTACTGCAATTCCCTGTTAGCTGGCCTACCTGCTTGCGTATTAAGACCACTACAGTTGATTCAGAATGCTGCAGCACGACTGGTCTTCAATCAGCCAAAGAGGACACATGTAACCCCTCTCCTAGTTACTCTCCACTGGCTCCCTATAGTAGCCAGAATTAAATTTAAATCTCTCACTCTGGCCTATAGGACACTGACTGGATCTGCTCCTAGCTACTTCAGTTCTTTGATCAAGATGTACATTCCCAACCGCCCATTGCGATCTTCTGAGGAGCGTCTGTTATGTCGACAAACCATTCATGCTAGGTCAAACTGTAGATCCTATTCTTCAGTGGTTCCGTGTTGGTGGAATGAGTTGCCCAGTGCTCTCCGTTCCAGCAACAGTTTTGGATCTTTCAAGAGGGGTCTCAAGGCATATTTGTTTAATATGCACTTAGTCTTTTGAGCGTTTGTTATGTGTTATGGTTTGTATAATAGTATTGTTTTGTTATAATTTGTCCATTGTTAGAATTTGACATTTATTCTGCTATTGTCCTTAAATTTAGCCTTACCATGCTATAGTTATTGTTATTATATAATTAACTGAGTGACTTATTTGATTGCTATTCTCATTTCATTGTTTTATTTCTCATTAGGTTAGTGCTTAATTGATTGTTTTATTGATAATATTGCTATTCTCCCCTTTTGTAATTGTTCACTGTTATTTAATTTGTATTGTTATTTATTTGTATGTCGCTTTGGACAAAGGCGTCTGCTAAATAACCATAACCATAACCATAACCATAACCAAAACAATCCCACCCCCCCACACCCCTTTATGAACCCTGGAACCCTGGCTGGCAATATGGCCAATCCAGTGTCAACAGCCCAAAGGCTGAGTTTTTGGACTTTTTCAGACCTGCCAAAATAACTTATATGTAATATGTACTTGTTTATGTAATAATGATAATAAGTACATGTTCTCATACTATTACAATAATAATATTCATATTGTGTCAAATATTCATTTACCTCATGTTTCATAAAAATGGGGTCAAATTGACCCCAAGAACACCAACGTAACTATTTTTTTACAGGACATTGGAAACATATTTTTGTGCAAATTTCATGTTTACTCTGTTGTACCCTTCAAATGAGGAAAAGTCATGAAACTTGAAGCAAAAAAAGTGAACCATATACTTTATGATGTTAAACATTGTCAAATTGACCCCAAGGACAACATGAGGGTTAGACACTAACACTGAGATGTCTCCAAATATACTCACTTGAGGCCTATGTATAACACTATGTAAGTTCAAACTTTACAGTTCTGCAACTGTTACTTGATGGATGACTGTTTGACTGTAACCTTTCAATTAGCTACCTACCTAAATGGGATTAATAAAGGCCATGGAAAGTGCAGAGCCGCAGACTGACTTGAACTCTTTAGTTCACCATGTGGAAGTCAAAACTTCCCATTTCTGAAAAATCAGATGCACTGGAGGTGACAACTGTGCCTTTTAGAGGATTTTATTGGCTGGAAAGGAGCCCATTGACGTCTGTTTCCAAGTCAACAAAAGTTTGATAATAGATGAATTAACCAAGGCACTCTTCCAAAAAAGTTTTAAAAAAGTTTTAAAAAAAAAGGTTTAATTCATAGGCTTAATCATAACTGATCATTAAAAATGCCAACTTGTTTCGACCTTAGCTAGGTCTTCATCAGGGCAAAGTCAATTAGCAAGGTGTGCAGACAGCTATATGGGGTCAGGTGTTCCATTCCCATCACCTGAAATGGGTGGAGTTAGCAAATTACAATCAAAATCTTGACATACAAACAAACACTGAATGGAACATATACAGTATATCAATTCATCAACACATAAACCAGTATTAAGCAGGGCATATCAATTCATCAACAAAGTCCAGTGTTCAGATAAACAATCACATAACCATATAGCTCATTATATCTACAAGAAAGCCACCATTTCAATAGAGTCATTTAATCCAGGAGCTGTCATGGCATTCAATTTGTATATCCACCGACTTTCTTTTTGGTTTAATATTTTGTGTCTATCCCCCCTCCTAGAAGTAAAGGGAACATGATCAATTCCTATGGCAGTAAATACAATAGTTTTCCCTGTATGGATCTCCTTGAAGTGTTTAGTCATTGCATAATCACAGTTTCCTGTTTTAGCAGCAGATCTGTGTTCAGCTACGCGGTCCTGCAGCCATCTTTTTGTGCGGCCTACGTAAAAAGCATCGCACAATGAACATTCTAAAATGTATATCACAAATAATGCTTTTACAATTTATGAAATGGCTAGTGGTAAATGTATGTAATGTTACCGGGTGGGTGAACCCTTTAGCCTTAAATACCACATCACAAATTTTACAGTGCCCACACTTAAAAGTACCATTTGGCACTTTGAAGGTGCTCTTCTAAAGGAGAAGATAGGCAGCTCAGCAAATTGTTCAAGGAGTCATCAACAAAAGTTTATTTCAATTTCTGGTTACACCTGTGGAAGAAGTAAAATGGCAAGTTGGGTAACTTTTCTGGAAATGGGGTCCTGACCAGATGGACGAACAGCACATTTATGCCTGGCTTCTCTAAGATTACAAATCCAGGGGGTGTTGAACTAAAGAGGACTCAAGCGTTTTGAAATGGTCTAAAATACTTCCTTAATCTTGAAAAACATGACCATTATACACTTGTTTAAACTCAACACACTGTAGGATCTGCAAAGCTCATCTCCTACTGCTATGAGGTCAATAGACCTCTGAAGTTCGCCTACAAAAAGGATCCAAAGCTGCCATCTTTGCCCATGTAAGGAGATCCGGGAGTTAATTGAAGCTAACTGCCTATGGCAAGTTGCATTGTAAGTTAGCTCTGGGGTAAAGACCAAAGTGTGCCGTCTTCACCTACCGAAGATCACAGTATCCACTAGACGGCAGTGGACAAAACTGTGTAGCGAAAAACGTCTGCATTTCCAATGTCATCATCCCCGCGAGAGTTTAACAGGTGCAATAATTGAAAATCCCCATGTTATTTTCCCATTAAAAAAAATCTCAAGATACCGGATCTCCTTATTTGGGCAAAGATGGCAGCTTTTTTGTGGGCGAACTTCAGAGGTCTGTGGCTGTGTCCAGAAGTCAAGCGTGCACGCTGGATAGTACCTTCTTTCCAGTAGCGTCTTAGTTAGCTTGCTCCTCAGTATGCGTCCCTACCTACATTTGGACAGCACTAACTAGTTGGCGTCACCTGACTCGGGGAGGGGGGTGTGTTGACGATTTGCATGACGTGTGGAGCTTGACCTGTGCTGCGCAATGGATTATGGGATACCTGAGGGCAAAAAAGATGCATCGATGCACGCTTGGAAATCACGCCAAACGAAGTACCCGACTAGTGAGAGCGCTTGACTTTCGGACAGTCTATTCTGACGTAACTTCCGGAAAATGCACACTGCCCAGCGTGCGTACTGATGTTTCAGACACAGCCTGTGTCTAATAGGACATGCAAAAATAATTAACTAAAACACCCTGCGATTTCCCAGCTATTACACACAGATAAACTGCATGGCAGTGTTTCAGTGTGTTGATATTTGATATTTGGATAATACTGTATGTTTACATTAGCAGTTCATCATATCTCAGCTTGACGGACAGACATTTCTTCCTCTGTGGCAGTGTGGCTGAGTGTTACCCAACAGCCAAACAGGTGCACTACAGCCACCTTCTGGCTGGAGTAGAGAATTACCAACCTTTAGGTGCCCAATGGATATCCCACACTCTTCCTGGAAGGCTTCTCAGCCAGCACAAACTGTTGTGATTGACCATCACTTTACTGTACCTTTTTATATGGACCTGGATGAGTGTGATACCTAGTTAATGAGCATGTTGAAATGCTGAAGGATTTATGTGTGTGCATGGGCGGCGCATAATGGAGGCTTGGGAAGGCAAAGCAATTCCAAATTTTATGCTGGGAAATTGTGAAAATAATGTACATGATGTGTGAATATTATTATAGATGATTTCAGAAACGCAGCAGTCGTGGCCAGTTCTCACTAATGATCATCATCATTGGTCATTATTAATTGATCATTATCATTGCGGATATTATTCTTTCTGAGACTCTTGCCTATTGTTAATTATATCTAATGACCAGCAGTTTTGCCCTTGCACTGTGTCTAAAAGTTGGTCCGGCAGCCTTCCCAAACGTCAGGACCACCGGCCGCGCGTGTGTGTGCCGAAGTTTAAGAGTTGCACTGTTGGGCATAAACAAGTTGTTTAGAGTTGGAGTGAACACGAAAGGAGCAGAATTTAACAGAAGATGCCCTTGCCAACACTCCACCAGAACTGAACAGGCTGGCTTTCATGGCATATACTGTACTGTAGTCCAATGCCAAATAAACGTCAGTTGGATAATCCTTAACAGTTTTCATAATTGCTGAACTGCATTTGAAATCGTCCACCCTTTTCTCAGCATTGTAAACACAAAACCCCTTTCTCAAACCACATTCTCAAAAACTCCAAAAGCAAAATTCAACAATTGCCTCAAAAGGTTTTACTTGCGCTCAGAACCAAGCAATGTCTTCAGATCATTCACAAAGCAGTCAAAATGAAAACACCTCTTAGCAGCTCCAGGAGAATTGTTTATTATTATTATTAATATTATTATTATTATTAATTAAGTGTGCAGTGTGCATGATCCAATACAAATAATCATAATAATAATAATAAAATTCAGCACTGTGGATTCAGCACTGACTATTCAGTAAAAATAGAGTATTGAAAAAGGTACCGGAAAAGGCTTTTCTTGTACTGTAAATGAGAAGCACATTAGCTTACAAAAGTCTGAAAACATCACAATCATAACCTGTGATTTGTATCCAGGAAGTTACAGCACTTATTGATGCTATGTCCACAGACACTCATATAAAAACACACACACACACACAGCTTTGCTCATGTGCACATGTCGGACACCTGGATGATACAGTGTATAGCAGTGTGTGTGTGTGTGTGTGTGTGTGTGTATGTGTGTGTGTGTGTGTGTGTGTGTGTGTGTGTGTGTGTGTGTGTGTGTGTGTGTGTGTGTGTGTCAGTGTTTGGAGTGCACATTGCCTTGATATCCACACACAGCTCACTCCTCAGATTCTCTCTGTCGATTCTTCCAGGCTCATGTTGACCTCTATGTGATCTTATTCATCTGAAGCTTTGACCTTGAGTGTGGACCTTTGGCTGATCAAAATCACCACGTGTGATTGAGCCATATGATTCCAAAACACATATCTGATTTCATGCCCAGATAAGATGTCCTGTGCTGACTGCTGACAGAGTGTTGATTACTGCAGAAAACAGGAACAGGAACAGGAACTTGGCAGAAAAATGTTAACAGTGACTTTCTTTAACCCTACCTGTTGGAGACACGCCACTTCTGTATCAGACACTTATTTTCAAGATATCATGGTGGTATCACATTAACCATTCACTTGCTGAACAAACTACATCTAAAGTTTACATTTAAACTTTGGACATGCTAAATCTACCACTAACCACTAGACTACCCCCTTCTAGATCAGTCACTTCACTTGATATCCCTTTTCTAGTGTTCTTGTAAATCACTACTATCAGCTAAATGACTGGCTGAAAATGGAAATGTCTTCAGCTAGGGTCCATCTTTATGTTTGTGTCATGTTATAGGCCATATGGGTGTTATAACTTCTACCGTATATGGTAATACTTTACAATAAGGGTACACAATTTAGCGTTAGTTAAGTATTAAGCATTAACAAACACTTAACACTTAATTCATCATTATCAAGTATGTTTTCAACATTACTTAAGGTTTAACAAATGTGTTTATCCTTATTAATAGAGTCTTATTTAGTAGCCTAGGTGTTATCAATGTGTTTCCCTTTTGTTATAAATGAAGTCATGACGAATTCATAAGCCTTAAACTAACTCATAATTTGTGTGTACTGAATTCATGTAAATGAATGCAAAATAATGAAATGTCAAACACATTTCCAATGGTTTAATAAAGGATTTAAGCAATAATGACTTCTGGCTTATGACTTATTGTGAATGAACTACTTCTTTTCATTCTTCCAGTTTTGTAATATCTTATTTATAGTCTATCTATATCTATCTATATCTATCTATCTATCTATCTATCTATCTATCTATCTATCTATCTACAGTATCTATCTATCAATAAAATTATTGTTCTATTGCTCTGCTGTTATTATTGGTACCGGGTGTTTCTTTTCCACAGCAACAAATTACCCCCATAAGATAGCCGATTGCCATAGCAACTCTGAAGAAAACAACTGTGATGTCATTAACATCACCTTTTGGTACCGGCTCAGCTCGCTTGGAATCTCAACGGAGATGATAACCAAAAATAGTACCAGGAACCAGTTTTTGCTAATGGAAAACCAAAAAAAGCGACTAGAGTCGAACGTTGAACTGATACCATGCAGTGGAAAAAGCCCATTACACGCCATCACTGTCATCACTTGTGGTCCTCTCTCTGCTGCTCTTTAAAAAAGTTCTCAATAATCTGAGGTATACTATGCAGGATTGGCGATTTTATCGCCGGTTTCGCTTTCACTTTTCGTTTTCGCTCATTGTATGCTTGCATATGTCTCTGCAGAGCTTCCCCTACAGCTTTAGCGTGTATTTTTTACAAAACTCCTCAATCGGTCAGTCTGCTGTGCCTTTTCATGAGACTTTACATGACACTTCCTGGAGTAGAGCATGGGTGCGTGCCCGAGGTCTCCTGATGTTGCAAGTGTCGTTCTACCGCTACAGACCACTAGGACGGCCGAAAAAAACACCGTTCGACCGATAATGACTCATTTAATCATATATAACAGTATGGAACGAATTGATTAACTGTAAAATGTTGCATAGTATACCTTTAAACAATTAGCCATGCAGATATGGTGTCCTTATCAGTTAGACGTTTTATCTTTATCATTTTATCAGTCAGATTTCTTCAATTGAACTCAGCAAAGCACACAATCTGCATCAGGCAGGAGCTGTAGCCAGCTGGGTGAACCCACATGAACCTATTAGCAAATTTGAATTAGCTCTGTAGGTCAGTCTGGTAATATAAGGAGTCCATTGACGCCCCTTTCCAGATCACCAAAACACTTGATCTGGGTTCAGCCAGGCTGCAGGTGATGTTGTGTTAAAGTCACCGAAACACTTGATCTGGGTGTGTTCAGCCAGGCTGCAGGAGATGTTGTGTTAAAGTCACCAAAACACTTGATCTGGGTGGTTTCAACCAGGCTGCAGGAGATGTTGTTTTTAAAGTCGAAAAGCATCCACAGACAGTCTGGACACAGCGCCAGCCACCCGCGCGATTATCTAGCAGACTTCGGCCTCTTCTGGTGATAACTTGAGATAAAAGATATGATTACATCATCTCAAGTGATCATGAGCACAGGGTTTAGAGAGTAGACACACACACACACACACACACACACACACACATAAACACACATACACGTGCACACACACACACACACACACACACACACACCTTTGTTCTTGTAGTGGTGTGGGAGGTGTGTTTAAAGCAAGGCAAAGTGGTCGTGCATCTCCAGAGTACTGAAGAGAGTGGAAGAGGACACACGTTTGTGTGTGTGTGTATGCTTGTGTGTGTGTTCCAGAGATGTTCCTGTCCGTGTGTGTCCTGTGCTTGCTGGCGGTGGCGCCGGTTCTAGGCGCCCCTGCTGAAGACCCATGTTCCAGGCCCCGCAATAAGCTCCTGTTCATCTCGTTCGATGGGTTCCGCTGGGATTACGACCGCGACGTGGACACCCCACATCTGGACAGCATGGCGAACGATGGGGTGAAGGCTGCCTACGTGACACCCCCCTACCTGACCATCACCAGCCCCACACACTTCACCCTACTCACAGGTGTGTATGGCAATCTGCAGGACACAAATAATGTTTTTAAAAAGGCTTAATTTTTTCATGATAATATGTAATATGTTATATAAAATGTATTTACAGTATATAGCGCTGGTCAAGCATAAAGTGCTTAAAAGAGAAACATGTACTGTAGCACTTTTTCTATGCACAGAGAGCAACATAGAGCACTCCACACACAAACATAAACAAGACTTAAACAAACAAACAAATTAACTAATAACTAAATAATTACTTTTTCCCCTTTTACTGCTTTCATCAATGGAATCTTGGTCCATTTAATTTTGATTTTCTGTTTAACAATAAAAACAAGGAACCTCTTTAATGTGAAAATGGAAGCAGATTTCTACAAAGCAATGTAAATTGATCAAAAATATGTCATGCAAAATTAGCAATTGCATTAATATTGATATGAATATCAGCATTTACTGGCCGCACCGCTGGCCACAATTTAAGTACTGTATTTAATACTGGCTAGGTCTCAATCAGGTATGGATATCTGGATACTGCATTTTTGCTTCATTTGTCTTCGCAAAATTGCTCAGGCTTTTGTTTGTCAAGTTGCACAGGTATTGGGCACAGACAGCCATTTTCAAGTCTAGCCACAAACTCTCTTTTGGATTGGATAAAGTACATTGGAAAGTAAATCACAGTTCTCTTGCAGACTGAATCATGCCCTCCAGCATTTCCATATATCTTTGCCCTTTACCCTTTACAGTACCTTTTACGAGCCTTTTGGCGCCTGCTGACAAAAAGCATCCTGATGATGCCACCACCACCATGATTTGATTTTATTTGATTTATGCAACCACTTATTCTACAATATATATATATATATATATATATATATATATATATATATTAAGTAAATAACATTACTTTGTAGAAATCTGCTTTCATGTTGACATAAAGACAATTTTCTATAAAAAATATTGTATTTTACATAAAATATTAATAAGTTATTGTAAAAAAAGAAGAAAAACCCATGTATTAAAGCGATAAAAGGGGAAAATAGCCTTACTTCTTATAGACACTGCTCCCTTAACTTAGCACAGACATCAAGACCACTGAGCTGCTGCAATGGCTTGGAGCAAATGTGATATTACGATCATATTCTAAAAACAAAAGGAAACTGCACACTCTGGTAGCTCAGATGCCACACCAATTTATTGAGAGACCACGTTTCGGCCTGTGACCTTTCTCAAGTCATTCAAAAAGGACCATTGAACCATAGAATGCATGACCACAGAGTGGACAGCTAATGAAGACAACAGTTGTGTTTATCAGTGAAAATGGTCATGTGGGGAGTTACTGCATGTTAGAGCCTGTTGCCTAATAGGTTATTAGACAACTCAAGGTCAGCCTCAAGGCCATCAGGTAACCTTTTGCAGGTTGTGTGCAGCAGGCACACCTGGTTGTATTCTCCTGTGGCTTCTGTATGGAGCAACGCAGGCCCTGTTAATATTAAACACGTGTAGGCATTGTTCCAGAAGAGAAAGGAATAGCAGGAGTTATCAGTTACGGATGTCTGACTTATCTCCCAGCATAGGCAATTATTGTCCATTGATTAACATTGTGTAACTCATTCACCCACACCGGTACATCATATCTGTGTACAGTCAGCTGTCTAGTGCTATTAGCCATTTACTAATTGCTAGACATGATCTGTGCTGGGCACATTTAGCATGCTAGCGCTCAGACTGTACTGCGGTGGGGTGGCACAAGACCAGCTAGACAGCTAGCCAAACTCCAATCAGAATGACTATGCACAAAATGACCTGCATGCAGACTCAGTAGCATGGTGAGTGAATGGATCATGATCGTGATTTTGTTTTTGTTTTTTTTTTAACAAGGAAGGAAATTGAGGACATTCATTGCAGGACATGCATTGAAACTACACTCAGACGTTAGTGCAGAAATGTATTCTTTTGGACATGAAATGGAATAAAAATGAAATGGGAAAAAATGACCGTATAACTAAACCAGTGTTCACCTTACAAGATTGTTACACTGAGAGCAGTATAAAAGTCTTATGTAGCTTCAGCTACAGGAAGTTACATTGAGAAGCAGGGGCTTGTTAGTCTGGCTATCACCAGACTAAACTCAATCTTTTAAGATTGAACATTAGTCTGGGGAGTCTGCTCTGTATTTCTACTGCACAAGAGGCATGATCAATGGGCATAGTTCAAATAACTTTATGCATTTGGATAGTCCTTCAACCAATCAGACCAATGATTGAGGAGCGCTTGGTGGATAAGCTTAAAGGAGAATTCCGGTGTGAAATTGAGCTTAACTGTACCGAAACATGTTAAGGTGTACTCACACGTGTTGCAAAACGCACTTTCGCTCACCCCCAGCATTCCGAACTCCTCCGTTTTCAGCCTAGCTTGCAGTAGGCTTGAATCTATTAGATTGGGCAACACGTAGCCTATGCAGCTAAATCGCTATTTTTAAACCATTAAAAAGGTTCAAAGTAACTCCACACTGCATTGGTAGACTTCTGAGGGTCCTGACATTTAAAACGAGATACTTAGAACTTTGGAAGTGCACAGGAAGTTTATTTAAAAAGACTGTTTATTCAAGCAGTACCTTCATAGAATCTCTCCGCTGGGCGCCATCTTGTGGTGAAGTCGCGATAAGTCGACTGACGAGCACAAATGAACAGGAAAGACAGGGGGATATATTGCAAACATTTTGAGCTTTGTTACTCATCATGCTCATGTAGACAGTATAACTATATATTTCCTATGGAATTACTTTAGCAATATGTTGCCAATATGCCAAGATGGCGCCCAGCGGAGAGATTCTATGAAGGCACTGCTTATAAACAGTCTTTTTTAATAAACTTCCTGTGCATTTCCAAAGTTCTCAGTATCTCGCGAAAAGCGTTAGAAGAATATCAATAACTAGAAATGCAATTCCAAGGAATTACCAGTGCATGAAAATGCAGAAATAGATAGATAATGTAGATATGGTTACTAAGGTGTAGCTAGGGTAAACATGGTGGTTGCATAGTTTACAGAGAGTTGATCGTGTGAAGGTAGACTGTTTAAAGATGAAACATTCCAGTTCTAACTTAACTAATGATTTCTATTCATGTTAAAATGTTGATTAGCTAACTTAGCTAATGATTTCTAGCAGTAACGCTAAAAATGTTAATTATGCTAGCAATGCTAACTTTACTAACAATGGTAACCAGGTTGATTAGCTAACTTAACCAATGATTTCTAACAGCAATGTTAAAAATGTTAACTATGTTAACAATGCTAAATTTGCTAACAATGCTAACCAGGTTGATTAGCTAACTTATTTGATGATTTTTTGCAGTTATGCTAAAAATGCTAACTATGCTAACAATGCTAACTATGCTAACCATGCTAACTAGCTAACTTGCTAGTGAGGACTTTCATTTTGAAACATTTGTTGCTAGGGTATCCATGGTGGCCACTATCAGGAAACAAGAAGTTACTGCAGTATAATCATGTTGGTTGCTATGGAAACGGTCATAAACGCTTCATTTTAATGGTTGCTATGTTGGTTGCTAGGTACATGGAGGTTTCATGTAGTTGACTGGAGGTATAGTGGATGATAACTGACAGTTGGAATGGTTGAACAGTTCAATAGTTGAGTAGTTTCAATGGTTAAATGATTTAATAGTGTATTATTGCAGTGAGGACTTTTATTTTGAAACAGTTGTGGACAGAGGAAACAGTTAACAGGATATGTAGTCTTCTGAGAGACTGTATGCTTAAAGCCAGAGAAACTGACAGTTGGTGCCCAGGTGGCCGGCCACCTGGCCTAAGATTCTAATTGCTGCCGTGATGTCATAATGAGCAATGTTAAGTCTATGGGGGAAATTGTAATAGTTTTTAACAAATAGTTTAAAAAGTATAAAAGTTACAAAGTTGAAAAATACAAAGCAGGCATGGCATAAGCAAGACCTACGCAACAACGTTTGAATGAAGTTTCTACGTTAAACGGTTGAAGCTGAATTGGCTGCGTTAGAAGAAGAAGTTTAACTAGAAATGCAATTCCAAGGAATTACCAGTGCAGGAAAATGCAAAAATTTTTAGATAATGTAGATATGGCTACTAAGGTGTAGCTAGGGCAAAGATGGTGATTCCATAGTTTAAAGAAAGTTGATAGTGTGAAGGTAGACAGTTTAAAGCTGAAACATCCCAGTTCCAACTTAACTAATGATTGCTATTCATGTTAAAATGTTAACTATGGTAACAATGATAACCAGTTTGATTGGTTAACTTAGCTACTGATTTCTTGCAGTTATGGTAAAAATGTTAACTATGCTAACAGTGCTAACCAGGTTGATTAGCTAACTTAGCTAATGATTTCTAGCAGTTATGCTAAAATGCTAATTATGCTAGCAATGCTAACTATGGTAACAATGCTAACTTTATTAACAATGCTAACCAGGTTGATTAGCTAACTTAACTGATGATTTCTAGCAGTAATGCTAAAAATGCTAACTATGCTAACAATGCTAAAGTTGCTAACAATGCTAACCAGGTTGATTAGCTAACTTAGTTGATGATTTCTAACAGTTATGCTAAAATGCTAACTATGTTAACAATGTTAACTATGCTAATCATGCTAACTAGCTAACTTGCTAGTGAGGACTTTTATTTTTAAACATTTGTTGCTAGGGTATCCATGGTGGCCACTATCTGGAAACAAGAAGTTACTGCAGTATAATCATGTTGGTTGCTATGGAAACGGTCATAAACACTTAATTTTAATGGTTGCTATGTTGGTTGCTAGGTACATGGAGGTTTCATGTAGTTGACTGGAGGCATAGTGGATGATAACTGACAGTTGGAATGGTTGAACAGTTCAATAGTTGAGTAGTTTCAATGGTTAAATTATTTAATAGTGTATTATTGCAGTGAGGACTTTTATTTTGAAACAGTTGTGGACAGAGGAAACAGTTAACAGGATATGTAGTCTTCAAAGAGACTGTATGCTTAAAGCCAGAGAAACTGACAGTTGGTGCCCAGGTGGCCGGCCACCTGGCGTAAGATTCTAATTGCTGCCGTGATGTCATAATGAGCAATGTTAAGTCTATGGGGGAAATTGTAATAGTTTTTTACTAATAGTTTAAAAAGTATAAAAGTTACAAAGTTGAAAAATACATTGCCCACATCGCGTAAGTAAGACCTACGCGACATAGTTTGAATGGAGTTTCTACGTGAAGCGGTTGAAGCTGAATTGCGTGCGTTAGAAGAATAATAAGAAGAAGTTGAAGACTAGGAAGAACAGTACAGTGCATTTTCATGCACTGTAATAATAACTAGAGAATGTAATTCCAAGGAAATTACGAGTGCATGAAAATGCAAAAATTTACAGATAAATCATGTAGATATGGTTAAGGTGTTGCTAGGGTAGACATGGTGGTTTCATAGTTTTGAAAGTTGATAGTGCTAAAATAGACAGTTTAAAATTGAATTAGCTAACCTGATTACCAGATTAGCTAACTATGCTAACAATGTTAACCATGCTAACTATGCTAACGAGGTTGGTTAGCTAACTTAGTTGATGATTTCTAGCAGTTAATGCTAAAAATGCTAACTATGCTAACAATGCTAACTATATTAACAATGCTAACCAGGTTGATTAGCTAACTTAACTGATGATTTCTAGCAGTTATGCTAAAAATGCTAACTATGCTAACAATGCTAACCAGGTTGATTAGCTAACTTAGTTAATCATTTCTAGCAGTTATGCTAAAAATGCTAACTATGCTAACAATGCTAACTAGCTAACTTGCTAATGAGTACTTTTATTTTGAAACATTTGTTGCTAGGGTATCCATGATGGCCACTATCAGAAATAAAGAAGTTACTGTAGTAAAATCATGTTGGTTGCTATGGAAACGGTCATAAACGCTTAATTTGAATGGTTGCTATGTTGGTTGCTAGGTATGTGGAGGTTTCATGTAGTTGACTGGAGGCATAGGTGATGATAACTGACAGTTGGAATGGTTGAACAGTTAAATAGTTGAGTATTTTCAATGGTTAAATGATTTAATAGTGTATTATTGCAGTGAGGACTTTTATTTTGAAACAGTTGTGGACAGAGGAAACAGTTAACAGGATATGTAGTCTTAATGAGATTGTATGCTTAAAGCCTGAGAGAGAGAGAGAGAGCTGCTGCAGCTGGACTGGCCACCTGGCATAAGATTCTAATTGCCCTATTATGATGTCATAATCGTAATGTTAAGTCTATGGGGGAAATTTTAATAGTTTTTATTTAATAGTTCAAAAAGTATAAAAGTTACAAAGTTGAAAAATACATAGCTGAAGTCACCTAAGTAAGACCTACGCAGCGCAGTTTGAATGAAGTTTCTACGTTAAACGGTTCAAGCTGAATTGCACGCACAAAAACGTTAGAAGAAAAATAATAAGAAGAAGAAGTCGGATAACAGTAGAGTGCATTTTCATGCACTCTAATAAACAGCATAACAGTAGAGTGCATTTTCATGCACTCTAATAATATCGATAACTAGAGAATGTAATTCCAAGGAAATTACGAGTGCATGAAAGTGCAAAAATATACAGATAAATCATGTAGATATGGTTACTAAGGTGTTGCTAGGGTAGACATGGTGGTTTCATAGTTTTTGAAAGTTGATAGTGCAAAGATAGACAGTTTAAAATTGAATTAGCTAACCTGATTACCAGATTAGCTAACCTGGCTAAATGCTAACTATGCTAACCATGCTAACTATGCTAAAGAGGTTGATTAGCTAATTTAGTTGATGATTTCTAGCAGTTATGTTAAAAATGCAAACTATGCTAACAATGCTATGCTAACAATGCTATCCAGGTTGATTAGCTAACTTAGCCAATGATTTCTAGCAGTTATGTTAAAAATGCTAACTATGCTAACAATGCTAACCATGCTAACTAGCTAACTTGCTAGTGAGGACTTTTATTTTGAAACATTTGTTGCTAGGGTATCCATGGTGGCCACTATCAGGAATAAAGAGGTTACTGCAGTATAATCATGTTGGTTGTTATGGAAACTGTCATAAATGCTTAATTTTAATGGTTGCTATGTTGGTTGCTAGGTACTTGGAGGTTTCATATAGTTGACTGGAGGCATAGTTGATGATAACTGACAGTTTGGATGGTTGTGAACAGTTAAATAGTTTAGTAGTTTCAATGGGTAAACGATTTAATAGTGCATTATTGCAGTGAGGACTTTTATTTTGAAACAGTTGTGGACAGAGGAAGTACTGAAAAAGGATCTGTAGTCTTAATGAGATTGTATGCTAAAAGCCTGAGAGAGAGAGAGAGCTGCTGCACCTGGACTGGCCACCTGGCATAAGATTCTAATTGCCCTATTATGATGTCATAATGTAATGTTAAGTCTATGGGGAAAATGTAATAGTTTTTATTTAATAGTTCAAAAAGTATAAAAGTTACAAAGTTGAAAAATACATAGCTGAAGTCACCTAAGTAAGACCTACGCAGCGCAGTTTGAATGAAGTTTCTACGTTAAACGGTTGAAGCTGAATTGCACGCACAAAAAGCGTCAGCGGAATAATAATATCGATAATAATAAGAAAAGGGATAACAGTAGAGTGCATTTTCATGCACTCTAATAATAAGAAAAGGGATAACAGTAGAGTGCATTTTCATGCACTCTAATAATAAGAAGTTTTGGAATAACAGTACAGTGCATTTTCATGCACTGTAACTAGAGAATGTAATTCCAGGGAAATTACGAGTGCATGAAAATGCAAAAATGTACAGATAAATCATGTAGATATGTTTACCAATGCTAACCAGGTTGATTAGCTAACTTAGTTGATGATTTCTAGCAGTTATGCTAAAAATGCTAACTATGCTAACAATGTTAACTATGCTAACAATGCTAACCAGGTTGACTAGCTAACTTAGCTAATGATTTCAAGCAGTTATGCTAAAAATGCTAACAATGCTAACTTGCTAGTGAGGACTCTTATTTTGAAACATTTGTTGCTAGGGTATCCATGGTGGCCACTATCAGGAATAAAGAAGTTACTGCAGTATATCATGTTGGTTGCTATGGAAACGGTCATAAACGCTTAATTTTAATGGTTGCTATGTTGGTTGCTAGGTACATGGAGGTTTCATGTAGTTGACTGGAGGCATAGTTGAAGATAACTGACAGTTGGAATGGTTGAACAGTTAAAGAGTTGAGTAGTTATAATGGTTAAATGATTTAATAGTGTATTATTGCAGTGAGGACTTTTATTTTGAAACAGTTGTGGACAGAGGAAACAGTTTACAGGATATGTAGTCTTCACAGAGAGATTGCATGCTTAAAGCCTGAGAGAGAGAGAGAGAGCTGCTGCAGGTGGGGCTGGCCACCTGGCATAACATTCTAATTAGAGTGCATGAAAATGCACTCTACTGTTATCCGACTTCTTCTTATTATTATTTTTCTTCTAACGTTTTTGTGCGTGCAATTCAGCTTGAGCCGTTTAACGTAGAAACTTCATTCAAACTGCGCTGCGTAGGTCTTACTTAGGTGACTTCAGCTATGTATTTTTCAACTTTGTAACTTTTATACTTTTTGAACTATTAAATAAAAACTATTAAAATTCCCCCCATGAATTTTCAGATGCTGCGTACGATATCACTGCGCCTATGGTACGTTTGCAAGTTGCCTTGATTATTACGCCAGATGAGAGTGTAGTTCCATGTCGAATCAGCCTAGAAAAACGCCAGGTTTCATTTTCAGTTGGTCTTATTGCACTTTCTAACTTGAGAGGGGACGCGTTTTAAATGGGAAAATTATCAGAAATCTTAGTCACTTTTAAAATGTTAACTATGGTAACAATGATAACCAGGTTGATTGGTTAACTTAGCTACTGATTTCTTGCAGTTATGGTAAAAAATGTTAACTATGCTAACTATGCTCACAGTGCTAACCAGGTTGATTAGCTAACTTAGCTAATGATTTCTAACAGTTATGCTAAAATGCTAACTATGCTAGCAATGCTAACTATGGTAACAATGCTAACTTTATTAACAATGCTAACCAGCTTGATTAGCTAACTTAAATGATGATTTCTATCAATAATGTTACAAATGCTAACTATGCTAACAATGCTAAAATTGCTAACAATGCTAACCAGGTTGATTAGCTGACTTAGTTGATGATTTTTTGCAGTTATGCTAAAAATGTTAACTATGCTAACAATGCTAACTATGCTAAACATGCTAACCAGGTTGATTAGCTAACTTAGCTAATCATTTCTAGCAGTTATGCTAAAAATGCTAACTCTGCTAATAATGCTAACCATGGTAACTAGCTAACTTGCCAGTGAGGACTTTTATTTTGAAACATTTGTTGCTAGGTTATCCATGGTGGCCACTATCAGGAAACAAGAAGTTACTGCAGTATAATCATGTTGGTTGCTATGGAAACGGCCATAAACGCTTAATTTCAATGGTTGCTATGTTGGTTGCTAGGTACATGGAGGTTTCATGTAGTTGACTGGAGGCATAGGCTAGTTGATGATAACTGACAGTTGGAATGGTTGAACAGTTAAATAGTTGAGTAGTTTCAATGGTTAAATGATTTAATAGTGTATTATTGCAGTGAGGACTTTTATTTTGAAACAGTTGTGGACAGAGGAAACAGTTAACAGGATATGTAGTCTTCAGAGAGATTGTATGCTTAAAGCCTGAGAGAAACTGACAGTTGGTGCCCAGGGGCCGGTTGCACCAACTGGTCTTTACTACGTCTGGTCCTAACTGCTAAGTTGGTCTTTGTTAAGACCAGTCCTTAGAATTCAACTAAAGTCGGTTGCACCAGCAGAACTTGCGCCTGGTCTTAACTACGCCCGGTTTTAGCGATGCGCGTCCATGTGAATGCCTACGGAACAATGACAACTTGCCTGTTTTAAAGATTAGAACTCTATCTGCTGTCAATCACGTCCCCCGTTCGGAGGAAACCGCTGTTAAAGTGAATGACATGTAGCCTAATGCCTAATGCGTGGCACCTATTTAACTCGCTAAATAAATAACTTAACAATTACTGTAGTTCCTTCTCATTATGTCAAGAATAAGCAAAGGAGACGCATTATAGCTTTATCCTTTCAGAGATAAGGCTACCAATAGGCTGTGGCAGAACAACACTAACTGGTTATCTGCACTGTAAAATGCAAGTAAAAAGTTTATGTTATGTAAAGAGCTAGACCCATGGAATACGGAATAACGTCAGCCAACCAGCCACGTTGTGCTAGGAATGCCGTAACAGGTAGGCAATTATCTAACAAATGTAACGTTAGCTTACACGGTTTTACGCACTAAACGTAATTTTAGGGCGGGCTAGATAGCCTACCTATGCATCTTCAAATGTTTCCAAGTGTAGCCTTTTATCCCTATTAGGAATGTACAATAAGCTGTTAATAAAGGTTTTTAATTCGTGAATGATAGCCTACCGAAAGCCCCTCTAAATGATTGCCAGGCTGGCGTAGCGAAGTGTCAACCTAAAACGAATGCTAGCTGACCAACAAGCGAGTAGGCTATGGGAATAACAATGTAGTTTGCGCTGTAGAAACGACTGTGAGAAGTGCTCAAATGTTGGTCTTAAGAATTTACGCCTACTACTGAGTAGGCGTAAGATCTACGCCCGGTCTTAGCGAAAAGAATGCTTAAGCCTAGATGGTGCAACTGGCGTATCTATCAGGTTGGACTTAGAACGCTGAGTTAGGACCGACGTAGCTTAAGACCGGGCGTAAGCATGTTGGTGCAACCGGCCCCAGGTGGCTGACCAGCTGGGGTAACATTCTAATTGCTGCCGTGATGTCATAATGAGCAATGTTAAGTCTATGGGGGAAATTGTAATAGTTTTTAACTAATAGTTTAAAAAGTATAAAAGTTACAAAGTTGAAAAATTCATAGCACGGGTGTCCTAAGCAAGACCTACGTTACAAAGTTTGAATGAAGTTTCTACGTCAAACGGTTGAAGCTGCATTAAATACGTTAGAAGAAGAATAAGAAGAAGCCTAGGAAGAACAGTACAGTGCATTTTCATGCACTGTCATTTTCATGCACTGTAATAAGAAGTTTTGGAATAACAGTACAGTGCATTTTCATGCACTGTAATAAGAAGAAGACCGAGGAAGAACAGTACAGTGCATTTTCATGCACTGTAATAATAACTAGAAATGCAATTCCAAGGAATTACCAGTGCATGAAAATGCAAAAAAAGATAGATAATGTAGATATGGTTACTAAGGTGTAGCTAGGGTAAACATGGTGGTTGCGTAGTTTACAGAGAGTTGATAGTGTGAAGGTAGACAGTTTAAAGCTGAAACATTCCAGTTCTAACTTAACTAATGATTTCTATTCATGTTAAAATGTTGATTAGCTAACTTAGCTAATGATTTCTAGCAGTTGTGTTAAAAATGCTAATTATGCTAGCAATGCTAACTTTACTAACAATGCTAACCAGGTTGATTAGCTAACTTAACCGATGATTTCTAGCAGTAATGCTAAAAATGCTTACTATGCTAACAATGCTAGATTTGCTAACAATGCTAACTAGGTTGATTAGCTAACTTAGTTGATGATTTTTTACAGTTATGCTAAAACTGCTAGCTATGCTAACAATGCTAACCATGCTAACTAGATAACTTGCTAGTGAGGACTTTTATTTTGAAACATTTGTTGCTAGGGTATCCATGGTGGGCACTATCAGGAAACAAGAAGTTACTGCAGTATAATCATGTTGGTTGCTATGGAAACGGTCATAAACACTTAATTTTAATGGTTGCTATGTTGGTTGCTAGGTACATTGAGGTTTCATGTAGTTGACTGGAGGCATAGTTGATGATAACTGACAGTTGGAATGGTTGAACAGTTAAAAAGTTGAGTAGTTTCAATGGTTAAATGATTTAATCGTGTATTATTGCAGTGAGGACTTTTATTTTGAAACAGTTGTGGACAGAGGAAACAGTTGAGTTAGGACCGACGTAGCTTAAGACCGGGCGTAAGCATGTTGGTGCAACCGGCCCCAGGTGGCTGACCAGCTGGGGTAACATTCTAATTGCTGCCGTGATGTCATAATGAGCAATGTTAAGTCTATGGGGGAAATTGTAATAGTTTTTAACTAATAGTTTAAAAAGTATAAAAGTTACAAAGTTGAAAAATTCATAGCACGGGTGTCCTAAGCAAGACCTACGTTACAAAGTTTGAATGAAGTTTCTACGTCAAACGGTTGAAGCTGCATTAAATACGTTAGAAGAAGAATAAGAAGAAGCCTAGGAAGAACAGTACAGTGCATTTTCATGCACTGTCATTTTCATGCACTGTAATAAGAAGTTTTGGAATAACAGTACAGTGCATTTTCATGCACTGTAATAAGAAGAAGACCGAGGAAGAACAGTACAGTGCATTTTCATGCACTGTAATAATAACTAGAAATGCAATTCCAAGGAATTACCAGTGCATGAAAATGCAAAAAAAGATAGATAATGTAGATATGGTTACTAAGGTGTAGCTAGGGTAAACATGGTGGTTGCGTAGTTTACAGAGAGTTGATAGTGTGAAGGTAGACAGTTTAAAGCTGAAACATTCCAGTTCTAACTTAACTAATGATTTCTATTCATGTTAAAATGTTGATTAGCTAACTTAGCTAATGATTTCTAGCAGTTGTGTTAAAAATGCTAATTATGCTAGCAATGCTAACTTTACTAACAATGCTAACCAGGTTGATTAGCTAACTTAACCGATGATTTCTAGCAGTAATGCTAAAAATGCTTACTATGCTAACAATGCTAGATTTGCTAACAATGCTAACTAGGTTGATTAGCTAACTTAGTTGATGATTTTTTACAGTTATGCTAAAACTGCTAGCTATGCTAACAATGCTAACCATGCTAACTAGATAACTTGCTAGTGAGGACTTTTATTTTGAAACATTTGTTGCTAGGGTATCCATGGTGGGCACTATCAGGAAACAAGAAGTTACTGCAGTATAATCATGTTGGTTGCTATGGAAACGGTCATAAACACTTAATTTTAATGGTTGCTATGTTGGTTGCTAGGTACATTGAGGTTTCATGTAGTTGACTGGAGGCATAGTTGATGATAACTGACAGTTGGAATGGTTGAACAGTTAAAAAGTTGAGTAGTTTCAATGGTTAAATGATTTAATCGTGTATTATTGCAGTGAGGACTTTTATTTTGAAACAGTTGTGGACAGAGGAAACAGTTAACAGGATATGTAGTCTTCAGAGAGATTGTATGCTTAAAGCCAGAGAAACTGACAGTTGATACAAGTGTAATCAATTTAACTGGCTATTCTTAAGAGAGCCAGAGTGTATCCTTAAAGCCTGAGACAGAGTAAATAATTTAAAAGTTGAATGTAGATAGTCTAATTAATGTTGATAGACAGAGAGTTTAATGGATGTTGATAGACAGCTTAATGGGTGGATGAGTGAATGGTCTGAAGAAGATGAATGGATAGAAAGTTGGATGGAATGTGCCTTATATTCTTGTAGAATGGAGAGACACAGCTCTCTACTGAGAGTAGTGGATACAGATACAGGTGTAATCAATTTAACTGGCTAGAGCCAGAGTGTAGAGATGAGCCTGAGACAGAGTAGATTGTTTAAAAGTTGAATGTAGATCGTCTAATTGATGTTGATAGGCAGACTGTTTAGAATGGGTGGATGAGTGAATGGTCTGAAGAAGATGAATGGATAGAAAGTTGGATGGAATGTGCCTTATATTCTTGTAGAATGGAGAGACACAGCTCTCTACTGAGAGTAGTGGATACAGATACAGGTGTAATCAATTTAACTGGCTAGAGCCAGAGTGTAGAGATGAGCCTGAGACAGAGTAGATTGTTTAAAAGTTGAATGTAGATCGTCTAATTGATGTTGATAGGCAGACTGTTTAGAATGGGTGGATGAGTGAATGGTTTGAAGAAGATGAATGGATAGAAAGTTGGATGGAATTAGGAAGACTTATGTTGATACAGTTGATACAGGGGAACAGAAAATGTAGCCTGAGAGAGAGAGAGAGCTGCTGCACCTGGACTGGCCACCTGGCGTAACATTCTAATTGCTGCCGTGATGTCATAGAGGCCAATGTTAAGTCTATGGGGGAATTTTTAATAGTTTTTAATTTATAGTTTAAAAAGTATAAAAGTCACAAAGTTAAAAAATACATTGCGCTGATGTCCTAAGCAAGACCTTCGTAACACAGTTTGAATGAAGTTTCTACGTTAAACGGTTCAAGCTGAATTGCGTGCGTTAGAAGAAGAATAACTAGAAATGCAATTCCAAGGAATTACCAGTGCATGAAAATGCAAAAAAATGTAGATATGGCTACTAAGGTGTAGCTAGGGTAAACATGGTGGTTGCATAGTTTAAAGAGAGTTGATAGTGTTAAGGTAGACATTTTAAAGCTTAAACATTCCTGTTCTAACTTAACTAATAATTTCTAACAGGTATTCTAAAATGTTAACTATGCTAACAATGCTAACCAAGTTGATAAGTTAACTTAGCTGATAATTTCTAGCAGTAATGCTAAAAATGCTAACTATGCTAACATTGCTAACTATGTTAACAATGCTAACCAGGTTGATTAGCTAACTTAGCTAATCATTTTAGCAGTTGTGCTAAACATGCTAACTATGCTAACAATGTTAACTATGCTAACAATGCTAACCAGGTTGATTAGCTAACTTAGCTAATAATTTTTAGCAGTTATGCTAAAAATGTTAACTATGCTAACAATGCTAACCATGCTAACAATGCTAACTTGCTAGTGAGGACTTTTATTTTGAAACAGTAGTTGCTAGGGTATCCATGGTGCCCACTATCAGGAATAAAGAAGTTACGAAAGTATAATCATGTTGGTTGCTATGGAAACTGTCAAAAACGCTTAATTTTAATGGTTGCTATGTTGGTTGCTAGGTACATGGAGGTTTCATGTAGTTGAATGGAAGCATAGTTGATGATGACTGACAGTTGGAATCGTTGAACAGTTCAATAGATGAGTAGTTTCAATGGTTAAATGATTTAATAGTGTATTATTGCAGCGAGGACTTTTATTTTGAAACAGTTGTGGACAGAGGAAACAGTTAACAGGATATGTAGTCTTCACAGAGAGATTGTCTGCTTAATAGCCTGAGAGAGAGAGGGCTGCTGCAGGTGGGGCTGGCCACCTGGCATAAGATTCTAATTGCTCAACAACCCGATTGTGATGTCATAGAGGCCAATGTTAAGTCTATGGGGTAATTTTTAATAGTTTTTAAATTATAGTTTAAAAAGTATAAAAGTTACAAAGTTGAAAAATTATAGCAACCCGATCCATTAGAAGACCTACGTTACAGAGTTTGAATGAAGTTTCTAAGTTAAACGGTTGAAGAGGAATTGCGGGCAGAAAAAGTGGTAAGCAGAATAATAATAAGAAGTCTAGGAAGAACAGTACAGTGCATTTTCATGCACTGTAACTAGAAATGCAATTCCAAGGAATTACCAGTGCATGAAAATGCAAAAATAGATAGATAATGTAGATATGGTTACTAAGGTGTAGCTAGGGTAAACATGGTGGTTGCATAGTTTACAGAGAGTTGATAGTGTGAAGGTAGACAGTTTAAAGATTAAACATTCCAGTTCTAACTTAGCTAATGATTTCTATTCATGTTAAAATGTTGATTAGCTAACTTAGCTAATGATTTCTAGCAGTTACGCTAAAAATGCTAATTATGCTAGCAATGCTAACTTTACTAACAATGCTAACCAGGTTGATTAGCTAACTTAACCGATGATTTCTAGCAGTAATGCTAAAAATGCTAACTATGCTAACAATGCTAAATTTGCTAACAATGCTAACCAGGTTGATTAGCTAACTTAGTTGATGATTTTTTGCAGTTATGCTAAAAATGCTAACAATGCTAACTATGTTAACCATGCTAACTAGCTAACTTGCTAGTGAGGACTTTTATTTTGAAACATTTGTTGCTAGGGTATCCATGGTGGCCACTATCAGGAAACAAGAAGTTACTGCAGTAAAATTATGTTGGTTGCTATGGAAACAGTCATAAACACTTAATGGTTGCTATGTTGGTTGCTAGGTACATGGAGGTTTCATGTAGTTGACTGGAGGCATAGTGGATGATAACTGACAGTTGGAATGGTTGAACAGTTCAATAGTTGAGTAGTTTCAATGGTTAAATGATTTAATAGTGTATTATTGCAGTGAGGACCTTTATTTTGAAACAGTTGTTGACAGAGGAAGTAGTGAAACAGGATCTGTAGTCTTAATGAGATTGTATGCTTAAAGCCTGAGACAGAAGGTGCCTCTCATATAGCATTTACGCGTCCTCTCTCGCTCCTCGATCCTCACTGATCTACATAAAGAATGATGGAGCGGCAACAATGGGATAGTCTAGCCCTTCTTCTATCTTTCTTTATGTAGATCATTGAGGATCGAGGAGCGAGGGAGGACATATAAACGCTGCTTGAGAGGCACCCACAGTAAATACTTTAAAGGTTGTATCTAGATAGTCTAATTAATGTTGATAGACAGAATGTTTAATGGATGTTGATAGGCAGATTGTTTAATAGATATTGATTGACAGTTTAATGGGTGGATGAGTGAATGGTCTGAAGAAGATGAATGGATAGAAGGTTGGATGGAATGTGCCTTATATTCTTGTTAAGAGAGACACTGATACAGCTCTCTGAGAGTAGTTGATACAGGTGTAATCAATTTAACTGGCTAGTCTTAAGAGAACCAGAGTGTGCTTAAAGCCTGAGACAGAGTAAATCATTTAAAAGTTGAATGTAGATAGTCTAATTAATGTTGATAGACAGAGAGTTTAATGGATGTTGATAGGCAGATTGTTTAATAGATGTTGATAGACAGTTTAATGGGTGGATGAGTGAATGGTCTGAAGAAGATGAATGGATAGAAAGTTGGATGGAATGTGCCTTATATTCTTGTAGAGTGGAGAGACACAGCTCTCTACTGAGAGTAGTGGATACAGATACAGGTGTAATCAATTTAACTGGCTAGTCTTAAGAGAGCCAGAGTGTAAGCCTGAGATAGAGTACATTGTTTAAAAGTTGAATGTAGATCGTCTAATTGATGTTGATAGGCAGACTGTTTAGAATGGGTGGATGAGTGAATGGTTTGAAGAAGATGAATGGATAGAAAGTTGGATGGAATTAGGAAGACTTATGTTGATACAGTTGATACAGGGGAACAGAAAATGTAGTCTCAAGAGCCTGAGAGAGAGAGAGAGCTGCTGCACCTGGACTGGCCACCTGGCGTAAGATTCTAATTGCTGCCGTGATGTCATAATGAGCAATGTTAAGTCTATGGGGGAAATTGTAATAGTTTTTAGCTAATAGTTTAAAAAGTATAAAAGTTACAAAGTTGAAAAATACATTGCCCACATCGCGTAAGTAAGACCTACGCGACAACATTTGAATGGAGTTTCTACGTTAAGCGGTTGAAGCTGAATTGCATGCGTTAGAAGAAGAATAATAAGAAGATGAAGTTTAAGAATAGGAAGAACAGTACAGTGCATTTTCATGCACTGTAATAATAAGAAGTAGAAGAAGCCTAGGGATAACAGTACAGTGCATTTTCATGCACTGTAATAAGAAGTCTAGGAAGAACAGTACAGTGCATTTTCATGCACTGTAATGAGAAGTAGAAGAAGAAGCCTAGGGATAACAGTACAGTGCATTTTCATGCACTGTAATAAGAAGAAGAAGACCGAGGAAGAACAGTACAGTGCATTTTTATGCACTGTAATAACTAGAAATGCAATTCCAAGGAATTACCAGTGCATGAAAATGCAAAAAAAGATAGATAATGTAGATATGGTTACTAAGGTGTAGCTAGGGTAAACATGGTGGTTGCATAGTTTACAGAGAGTTGATAGTGTGAAGGTAGACAGTTTAAAGCTGAAACATTCCAGTTCTAACGTAACTAATGATTTCTATTCGTGTTAAAATGTTGATAAGCTAACTTAGCTAATGATTTCTAGCAGTTGTGTTAAAAATGCTAATTATGCTAGCAATGCTAACTTTGCTAACAATGCTAACCAGGTTGATTAGCTAACTTAGCTAATAATTTGTAACAGTTATGTTAAAAATGCTAACTATGCTAACAATGCTAACTATGCTAACAATGTTAACCAGGTTGATTTATTTTGAAACATTTGTTGATAGGGTATCTATGGTGGCCACTATCAGGAATAAAGAAGTTACTGTAGTAAAATCATGTTGGTTGCTATGGAAACGGTCATAAACGCTTAATTTTAATGGTTGCTATGTTGGTTGCTAGGTACATGGAGGTTTCATGTAGTTGACTCGAGGCATAGTTGATGATAACTGACAGTTGGAATGGTTGAACAGTTAAATAGTTGAGTAGTTTCAATGGTTAAAGCTTAAACATTCCTGTTCTAACTTAACTAATGATTTCTAACAGGTATTCTAAAATGTTAACTATGCTAACAATGATAACCAGGTTGATTGATTTACTTGGCTAATGTTACAGTTATTGTAAAAATGATAGCTATGTTAACAATGCTAACCAGGTTGATAAGCTAACTTAGCTGATGATTTCTAACAATAATGCTAAAAATGCTAACCATGCTAACAATGCTAACTATGCTAACCAAGTTGATCAGCTAACTTAGCTAATCATTTTTAGCAGTTATGCTAAAAATGCTAACTATGCTAACAATGCTAACTATGGTAACAATGCTAACCAGGTTGATAAACTAACTTAGCTAATCATTTTTAGCAGTTATGCTAAAATTGCTAACTATGCTAACAATGCTAACTATGTTAACAATGCTAACTAGGTTGATTAGCTAACTTAGCTAATCATTTCTAGCAGATATGCTAAAAATGCTAACTATGCTAACTAGCTAACTTGCTACTGAGGACTTCTATTTTGAAACATTTGTTGATAGGGTATCCGTGGCTGCCACTATCAGGAATAAAGAAGTTACTGTAGTAAAATCATGTTGGTTGCTGTGGAAACGGTCATAAACGCTTAATTTTAATGGTTGCTATGTTGGTTGCTAGGTACATGGAGGACTCATGTAGTTGACTGGAGGCACAGTTGAAGATAACTGACAGTTGGAATGGTTGAACAGTTAAATAGTTGAATAGTTTCAATGGTTAAATGATTTAATAGTGTATTATTGCAGTGAGGACTTTTATTTTGAAACAGTTGTGGAAAGAGAGTTTAACAGGATATGTAGTCTTCACAGAGAGATTGTATGCTTTAAGCCTGAGAGAGAGAGGGCTGCTGCAGGTGGGGCTGGCCACCTGGCATAAGATTCGAATTGCTTAATGATTCGATTGTGATGTCATAGAGGCCAATGTTAAGTCTATGGGGAAATTTGTAATAGTTTTTAATTTATAGTTTAAAAAGTATAAAAGTTACAAAGTTGAAAAATACATAGCAGCATTCCCCTATTTAAGACCTACGTTGCGACGTTTGAATGAAGTTTCTAAGTTAAACGGTTCAAGCTGAATAGAAAAAATGAATTTGATCAGCGGAATAATAATAATAAGAAGAAGAAGTTTTGGAAGAACAGTACAGTGCATTTCCATGCACTGTAATAAATCGGATAACAGTAGAGTGCATTTTCATGCACTCTAACTAGAGAATGTAATTCCAGGGAAATTACGAGTGCATGAAAATGCAAAAATGTGGTTGCATAGTTTAAAGAAAGCTGATAGTGTGAAGGTAGACAGTTTAAAGCTTAAACATTACAGTTCTAACTGAACTAATGATTTCTAGCAGTTATGCTAAACATGTTAACTATGCTAACAATGCTAACCAGGTTGATTAGATAACTTAGCTAATCATTTCTAACAGTTATGCTAAAAATGCTAACAATGCTAACTATGCTAACAATGCTAACCAGGTTGATTAGCTAACTTAGCTAATCATTTCTAGCAGTTATGCTAAAAATGCTAACAATGCTAACTAGCTAACTTGCTAGTGAGGACTTTTATTTTGAAACATTTGTTGATAGGGTATCTATGGTGGCCACTATCAGGAGTAAAGAAGTTACTGTAGTAAAATCATGTTGGTTGCTATGGAAACAGTCATAAACGCTTAATTTTAATGGTTGCTATGTTGGTTGCTAGGTACATGGAGGTTTCATGTAGTTGACTGGAGGCATAGTTGATGATAACTGACAGTTGGAATGGTTGAACAGTTAAATAGTTGAGTAGTTTCAATGGTTAAATGATTTAATAGTGTATTATTGCAGTGAGGACTTTTATTTTGAAACAGTTGTGGACATAGGAAGTATGAAACAGGATCTGTAGTCTTAATGAGATTGTATGCTTAAAGCCTGAGAGAGAGAGAGCTGCTGCACCTGGACTGGCCACCTGGCATAAGATTCTAATTGCCCTATTATGATGTCATAATGTAATGTTAAGTCTATGGGGAAATTTTAATAGTTTTTATTTAATAGTTCAAAAAGTATAAAAGTTACAAAGTTGAAAAATACATAGCTGAAGTCACTTAAGTAAGACCTACGCAGCGCAGTTTGAATGAAGTTTCTACGTTAAACGGTTGAAGCTGAATTGCACGCACAAAAAGCGTTAGAAGAATAACTAGAGAATGTAATTCCAGGGAAATTACGAGTGCATGAAAATGCAAAAATGTATAGATACAGTAGATAATGTAGATATAGTTACTAAGGTGTAGGTAGGGTAAACATGGTGGTTGCATAGTTTAAAGAAAGCTGATAGTGTGAAGGTAGACAGTTTAAAGCTTAAACATTACAGTTCTAACTGAACTAATGATTTCTAGCAGTTATGCTAAAAATGCTAACAATGCTAACAATGCTAACCAGGCTGATTAGCTAACTTAGCTAATCATTTCTAACAGTTATGTTAAAAATGCTAACTATGCTAACAATGCTAACTATGCTAACCAGGTTGATTAGCTAACTTAGCTAACCATTTCTAGCAGTTATGCTAAAAATGCTAACAATGCTAACCATGCTAACTAGCTAACTTGCTAGTGAGGACTTTTATTTTGAAACATTTGTTGATAGGGTATCTATGGTGGCCACTATCAGGAATAAAGAAGTTACTGTAGTAAAATCATGTTGGTTGCTATGGAAACGGTCATAAACGCTTAATTTTAATGGTTGCTATGTTGGTTGCTAGGTACATGGAGGTTTCATGTAGTTGACTGGAGGCATAGTTGATGATAATTGACAGTTGGAATGGTTGAACAGTTAAATAGTTGAGTAGTTTCAATGGTTAAATGATTTAATAGTGTATTATTGCAGTGAGGACTTTTATTTTGAAACAGTTGTGGACAGAGGAAACAGTTTAACAGGATATGTGTAGTCTTCAGAGAGATTGTATGCTTAAAGCCTGAGAGAGAGAGAGCTGCTGCAGGTGGGGCTGGCCACCTGGCATAAGATTCTAATTGTCCTATTATGATGTCATAATCCAATGTTAAGTCTATGGGAGAAAAAATGTTTTAAAAAATTAATATTAATTCAACGATAAAGTTTTCAAAGTTGAAAAATATATAGCTGAAGTCACCTAAGTAAGACCTACGCAGCGCAGTTTGAATGAAGTTTCTACGTTAAATGGTTGAAGCTGAATTGAACGCACAAAAAGTGTCTGAAGAAGAATAATATCGATAACTAGAGATGTAATTCCAAGGAAATTACGAGTGCATGAAAATGCAAAAATGGTGAGGACTTTTATTTTGAAACAGTTGTGGGTAGAGGAAACAGTTGAACAGGATATGTACTCTTAAGAGAGCCAGAAAGCCTGAGACAGAGAGTTGCTGCCAGGTGGCTTTGAACACCTGGCTTAAGATTCTAATTGCTTAACGACTTCATTGTGATGTCATAATCCAATGTTAAGTCTATGGGAGAAAAAATGTTTTTAAAAATTCGTATAAAATAAACGATAAAGTTTTCAAAGATGAAATTTACATAGCTGAAGTCACCTAAGTAAGACCTACGCAGCGCAGTTTGAATGAAGTCTCTACGTCGAACGGTTGAAGCTGAATTGAACGCACAAAAAGCGTTCAACAATAAGAAAATAATAAGAAGATGTCGGATAACAGTAGAGTGCATTTGCATGCACTCTAATAAGAAGATGTCGGATAACAGTAGAGTGCATTTGCATGCACTCTAATAATGACCTATAATAAGAATAAATCGGATAACAGTAGAGTGCATTTTCATGCACTCTAATAAATCGGATAACAGTAGAGTGCATTTTCATGCACTCTAATAAGAACTAGAGAATGTAATTCCAAGGAAATTACGAGTGCATGAAAATGCAAAATTGTACAGATAAATCATGTAGATATGGTTACTAAGGTGTTGCTAGGGTATCCATGGTGGTCACTATCAGGAATAAAGAAGTTACTGCAGTATAATCATGTTGGTTGCTATGGAAACTGTCATAATCGCTTCATTTTAATGGTTGCTATGTTGGTTGCTAGGTACATGGAGGTTTCATATAGTTGACTGGAGGCATAGTTGATGATAACTGACAGTTTGAATGGTTGAACAGTTAAATAGTTGAGTAGTTTCAATGGTTAAATGATTTAATAATGTACTATTGCAGTGAGGACTTTTATTTTGAAACAGTTGTGGACAGAGGAAGTAGTGAAACAGGATCTGTAGTCTTAATGAGTTTGTATGCTTAAAGCCTGAGAGAGAGAGAGCTGCTGCTCCAGGTGGCTCTGGCCACCTGGCATAAGATTCTAATTGCCCTATTATGATGTCATAATGTAATGTTAAGTCTATGGGGAAATTTTAATAGTTTTTATTTAATAGTTCAAAAAGTATAAATGTTACAAAGTTGAAAAGTACAAAGCTGAAGTCACCTAAGTAAGACCTACGCAGCGCAGTTTGAACGAAGTTTCTACGTTAAACGGTTGAAGCTGAATTGGACGCACAAAAACGTTAGAAGAAAAATAAAAATAACTAGAAATGCAATTCCAAGGAATTACCAGTGCATGAAAATGCAAAAATAGATAGATAATGTAGATATGGTTACTAAGGTGTAGCTAGGGTAAACATGGTGGTTGCATAGTTTACAGAGAGTTGATAGTGTGAAGGTAGACAGTTTAAAGATGAAACATTCCAGTTCTAACTTAACTAATGATTTCTATTCATGTTAAAATGTTGATTAGCTAACTTAGCTGATGATTTCTAACAGTTACGCTAAAAATAACTAATTATGCTAGCAATGCTTACTTTACTAACAATGCTAACCAGGTTGATTAGCTAACTTAACCGATGATTTCTAGCAGTAATGCTAAAAATGCTAACTATGCTAACAATGCTGAATTTGCTAACAATGCTAACCAGGTTGATTAGCTAACTTAGTTGATGATTTTTTGCAGTTATGCTAAAAATGCTAACTATGCTAACCATGCTAACTAGCTAACTTGCTAGTGAGGACTTTTATTTTGAAACATTTGTTGCTAGGGTATCCATGGTGGCCACTATCAGGAAACAAGAAGTTACTGCAGTATAATCATGTTGGTTGCTATGGAAACGGTCATAAACACTTAATTTTAATGGTTGCTATGTTGGTTGCTAGGTACATGGAGGTTTCATGTAGTTGACTGGAGGCATAGTGGATGATAACTGACAGTTGGAATGGTTGAACAGTTCAATAGTTGAATAGTTTCAATGGTTAAATGATTTAATAGTGTATTATTGCAGTGAGGACTTTTATTTTGAAACAGTTGTGGACAGAGGAAACAGTTTAACAGGATATGTGTAGTCTTCAGAGAGATTGTATGCTTAAAGCCTGAGAGAAACTGACAGTTGGTGCCCAGGTGGCTGACCAGCTGGGGTAACATTCTAATTGCTGCCGTGATGTCATAATGAGCAATGTTAAGTCTATGGGGGAAATGGTAATAGTTTTTAACTAATAGTTTAAAAAGTATAAAAGTTACAAAGTTGAAAAATACAAAGCACATATGGCATAAGCAAGACCTACGCAACAAAGTTTGAATGAAGTTTCTACGTTAAACGGTTGAAGCTGAATTGCGAGCGTTAGAAGAAGTTTAACTAGAAATGCAATTCCAAGGAATTACCAGTGCATGAAAATGCAAAAATAGATAGATAATGTAGATATGGTTACTAAGGTGTAGCTAGGGTAAACATGGTGGTTGCATAGTTTACAGAGAGTTGATAGTGTGAAGGTAGACAGTTTAAAGATGAAACGTTCCAGTTCTAACTTAACTAATGATTTCTATTCATGTTAAAATGTTGATTAGCTAACTTAGCTAATGATTTCTAGCAGTTACGCTAAAAATGCTTACTATGCTAGCAATGCTAACAATGCTAACCAGGTTGATTAGCTAACTTAACCGATGATTTCTAGCAGTAATGCTAAAAATGCTAACTATGCTAACAATGCTAAATTTGCTAACAATGCTAACCAGGTTGATTATCTAACTTAGTTGATGATTTTTTGCAGTTATGCCAAAAATGCCAACTATGCTAACAATGCTAACTATGCTAACCATGGTAACTAGCTAACTTGCTAGTGAGGACTTTTATTTTGAAACATTTGTTGCTAGGGTATCCATGGTGGCCACTATCAGGAAACAAGAAGTTACTGCAGTATAATCATGTTGGTTGCTATGGAAACGGTCATAAACACGTTTTAATGGTTGCTATGTTGGTTGCTAGGTACATGGAGGTTTCATGTAGTTGACTGGAGGCATAGTGGATGATAACTGACAGTTGGAATGGTTGAACAGTTCAATAGTTGAGTAGTTTCAATGGTTAAATGATTTAATAGTGTATTATTGCAGTGAGGACCTTTATTTTGAAACAGTTGTGGACAGAGGAAGTAGTGAAACAGGATCTGTAGTCTTAATGAGATTGTATGCTTAAAGCCTGAGACAGAAGGTGCCTCTCATAGCGTTTACGTGTCCTCTCTCGCTCCTCACTGATCTACATAAAGAATGATGGAGCGGCAACAATGGGATAGTCTAGCCCTTCTTCTATCTTTCTTTATGTAGATCATTGAGGATCGAGGAGCGAGGGAGGACATATAAACGCTGCTTGAGAGGGACCCACAGTAAATACTTTAAAAGTTGTATGTAGATAGTCTAATTAATGTTGATAGATAGAGAGTTTAATGGATGTTGATAGACAGATTGTTTAATAGATGTTGATAGACAGTTTAATGGGTGGATGAGTGAATGGTCTGAAGAAGATGAATGGATAGAATGTTGGATGGAATGTGCCTTATATTCTTGTAGAATGGAGAGACACAGCTCTCTACTGAGAGTAGTGGATACAGATACAGGTGTAATCAATTTAACTGGCTAGTCTTAAGAGAGCCAGCCTGAGACAGAGTAGATTGTTTAAAAGTTCAATGTAGAGCGTCTAATTGATGTTGTTGATAGGCAGACTGTTTAGAATGGGTGGATGAGTGAATGGTTTGAAGAAGATGAATGGATATAAAGTTGGATGGAATTAGGAGGACTTATTTTGATACAGTTGTGCGCAGAGGATACAGGGGAACAGAATATGTAGTCTTCAGAGAGGAGCCTGAGAGAAACTGACAGTTGGTGCCCAGGTGGCTGACCAGCTGGGGTAACATTCTAATTGCTGCCGTGATGTCATAATGAGCAATGTTAAGTCTATGGGGGAAATGGTGATAGTTTTTAACTAATAGTTTAAAAAGTATAAAAGTTACAAAGTTGAAAAATACAAAGCACATATGGCATAAGCAAGACTTACGCAACAAAGTTTGAATGAAGTTTCTACGTTAAACGGTCGAAGCTGAATTGCGAGCGTTAGAAGAAGTTTAACAAGAAGTTACTGCAGTATAATCAAGTTGGTTGCTATGGAAACTGTCATAAACGCTTAATTTTAATGGTTGCTATGTTGGTTGCTAGGTACATTGAGGTTTCGTGTAGTTGACTGGAGGCATAGTTGATAACTGACAGTTGGAATGGTTGAACAGTTAAATAGTTGAGTAGTTACAATGGTTAAATGATTTAATAGTGTATTGCAGTGAGGACCTTTATTTTGAAACAGTTGTGGACAGAGGAAGTAGTGAAACAGGATCTGTAGTCTTAATGAGATTGTATGCTTAAAGCCTGAGACAGAGGGTGCCTCTCATATAGCGTTTAAGCGTCCTCTCTCGCTCCTTGATCCTCACTGATCTACATAAAGAATGATGGAGTGGCAACAATGGGATAGTCTAGCCCTTCTTTTATCTTTCTTTATGTAGATCATTGAGGATCGAGGAGCAAGGGAGGACATATAAACGCTGCTTGAGAGGCACCCACAGTAAATACTTTAAAAGTTGTATGTAGATAGTCTAATTAATGTTGATAGACAGAAAGTTTAATGGATGTTGATAGGCAGATTGTTTAATAGATATTGATTGACAGTTTAATGGGTGGATGAGTGAATGGTCTGAAGAAGATGAATGGATAGAAGGTTGGATGGAATGTGCCTTATATTCTTGTTAAGAGAGACACTGATACAGCTCTCTGAGAGTAGTTGATACAGATGTAATCAATTTAACTGGCTGGTCTTAAGAGAGCCATGAGTGTATTTTAAAGCCTGAGACAGAGTAAATCATTTAAAAGTTGAATGTAGATAGTCTAATTAATGTTGATAGACAGAGAGTTTAATGGATGTTGATAGGCAGATTGTTTAATAGATGTTGATAGACAGTTTAATGGGTGGATGAGTGAATGGTCTGAAGAAGATGAATGGATAGAAAGTTGGATGGAATGTGCCTTATATTCTTGTAGAATGGAGAGACACAGCTCTCTACTGAGAGTAGTGGATACAGATACAGGTGTAATCAATTTAACTGGCTAGTCTTAAGAGAGTGTGTGCTTAAAGCTGAGACAGAGTAGATTGTTTAAAAGTTGAATGTAGATCGTCTAATTGATGTTGATAGGCAGACTGTTAAGAATGGGTGGATGAGTGAATGGTTTGAAGAAGATGAATGGATAGAAAGTTGGATGGAATTAGGAAGACTTACGTTGATACAGTTATGCGCAGAGGATACAGGGGAACAGAAAATGTAGTCTCAAGAGGGCCAGTGTTTAAATCCTGAGAGAGTGAGAGAGCTGCTGCACCTGGACTGGCCACCTGGTGTAACATTCTAATTGCTGCCGTGATGTCATAATGAGCAATGTTAAGTCTATGGGGAAATTGTTAATAGTTTTTATTTAATAGTTCAAAAAGTATAAAAGTTACAAAGTTGAAAAATACAAAGCACACATGGCATAAGCAAGACCTACGCAACAACGTTTGAATGCAGTTTCTACGTTAAACGGTTGAAGCTGAATTGCGAGCGTTAGAAGAAGAAGTTTAATAATAACTAGAAATGCAATTCCAAGGAATTACCAGTGCATGAAATGCAAAAATAGATAGATAATGTAGATATGGTTACTAAGGTGTAGCTAGGGTAAATATGGTGGTTGCATAGTTTACAGAGAGTTGATAGTGTGAAGGTAGACAGTTTAAAGCTGAAACATTTTGATTTGCTGATTTCTATTCATGTTAAAATGTTAACTATGGTAACAATGATAACCAGGTTGATTGGTTAACTTAGCTACTGATTTCATGCAGTAATGGTAAAAATGTTAACTATGCTAACTATGCTCACAGTGTTAACCAGGTTGATTAGCTAACTTAGCTAATGATTTCTAGCAGTTATGCTAAAAATGCTAACTATGCTAGCAATGCTAACTATGGTAACAATGCTAACTAAAACTAACAATGCTAACCAGGTTGATTAGCTAACTTAACTGATGATTTCTAGCAATAATGCTAAAAATGCTAACTATGCTAAAATTGCTAACAATGCTAACCAGGTTGATTAGCTAACTTAGTTAGATGTTTTTTGCAGTTATGCTAAAAATGCTAACTATGCTAACAATGTTAACTATGCTAACCATGCTAACTAGCTAACTTGCTAGTGAGGACTTTTATTTTGAAACATTTGTTGCTAGGGTATCCATGGTGGCCACTATCAGGAAGCAAGAAGTTACTGCAGCATAATCATGTTGGTTGCTATGGAAACGGTCATAAACGCTTAATTTTAATGGTTGGTATGTTGATTGCTAGGTACATGGAGGTTTCGTGTAGTTGACTGGAGGCATAGTTGATAACTGACAGTTGGAATGGTTGAACAGTTAAATAGTTGAGTAGTTACAATGGTTAAATGATTTAATAGTGTATTATTGCAGTGAGGACCTTTATTTTGAAACAGTTGTGGACAGAGGAAGTAGTGAAACAGAATCTGTAGTCTAAATGAGATTGTATGCTTAAAGCCTGAGACAGAAGGTGCCTCTCATATAGCGTTTACGCGTCCTCTCTCGCTCCTCGATCCTCACTGATCTACATAAAGAATGATGGAGCGGCAACAATGGGATAGTCTAGCCCTTCTTCTATCTTTCTTTATGTAGATCATTGAGGATCGAGGAGCGAGGGAGGACATATAAACGCTGCTTGAGAGGCACCCACAGTAAATACTTTGAAAGTTGTATGTAGATAGTCTAATTAATGTTGATAGACAGAATGTTTAATGGATGTTGATAGGCAGATTGTTTAATAGATATTGATTGACAGTTTAATGGGTGGATGAGTGAATGGTCTGAAGAAGATGAATGGATAGAAGGTTGGATGGAATGTGCCTTATATTCTTGTTAAGAGAGACACTGATACAGCTCTCTGAGAGTAGTTGATACAGGTGTAATCAATTTAACTGGCTAGTCTTAAGAGAGAGTGTGCTTAAAGCCTGAGACAGAGTAAATCATTTAAAAGTTGAATGTAGATAGTCTAATTAATGTTGATAGACAGAGAGTTTACTGGATGTTGATAGGCAGATTGTTTAATAGATGTTGATAGACAGTTTAATGGGTGGATGAGTGAATGGTCTGAAGAAGATGAATGGATAGAAAGTTGGATGGAATGTGCCTTATAATGTAGACTGGAGAGACACAGCTCTCTACTGAGAGTAGTGGATACAGATACAGGTGTAATCAATTTAACTGGCTAGTCTTAAGAGAGCCAGTGTATGTAGCCTGAGAGAGAGAGAGAGCTGCTGCACCTGGACTGGCCACCTGGCGTAACATTCTAATTGCTGCCGTGATGTCATAATGAGCAATGTTAAGTCTATGGGGAAATGTTTAATAGTTTTTAATTTACAGTTTAAAAAGTATAAAAGTTCCAAAGTTGAAAAATATATTGCACAGGTCTCCTTAGTAAGACCTACGTAGCAAAGTTTGAATCAAGTTTCTACGTTAAACGGTTCAAGCTGAATTGCGAGCGTTAGAAGAAAAAGAATTATAACTAGAAATGCAATTCCAAGGAATTACCAGTGCATGAAAATGCAAAAATAGATAGATAATGTAGATATGGTTACTAAGGTGTAGCTAGGGTAAACATGGTGGTTGCATAGTTTACAGAGAGTTGATAGTGTGAAGGTAGACAGTTTAAAGATGAAACGTATTAGTTCTAACTTAACTAATGATTTCTATTCATGTTAAAATGTTGATTAGCTAACTTAGCTAATGATTTCTAGCAGTTACGCTAAAAATGCTTATTATGCTAGCAATGCTAACTTTACTAACAATGCTAACCAGGTTGATTAGCTAACTGAACCGATGATTTCTAGCAGTAATGCTAAAAATGCTAACTATGCTAACAATGCTAAATTTGCTAACAATGCTAACCAGGTTGATTAGCTAACTTAGTTGATGATTTTTTGCAGTTATGCTAAAAATGCTAACTATGCTAACAATGCTAACTATGCTAACCATGCTAACTTGCTAGTGAGGACTTTTATTTTGAAACATTTGTTGCTAGGGTATCCATGGTGGCCACTATCAGGAAGCAAGAAGTTACTGCAGTATAATCATGTTGGTTGCTATGGAAACGGTCATAAACACTTAATTTTAATGGTTGCTATGTTGGTTGCTAGGTACATGGAGGTTTCATGTGGTTGACTGGAGGCATAGTGGATGATAACTGACAGTTGGAATGGTTGAACAGTTCAATAGTTGAGTAGTTTCAATGGTTAAATTATTTAATAGTGTATTATTGCAGTGAGGACCTTTATTTTGAAACAGTTGTGGACAGAGGAAGTAGTGAAACAGGATCTGTAGTCTTAATGAGATTGTATGCTTAAAGCCTGAGACAGAAGGTGCCTCTCATAGCGTTTACGCGTCCTCTCTCGCTCCTTACTGATCTACATAAAGAATGATGGAGCGGCAACAATGGGATAGTCTAGCCCTTCTTCTATCTTTCTTTATGTAGATCATTGAGGAGCGAGGGAGGACATATAAACGCTGCTTGAGAGGGACCCACAGTAAATACTTTAAAAGTTTTATGTAGATAGTCTAATTAATGTTGATAGACAGAATGTTTAATGGATGTTGATAGGCAGATTGTTTAATAGATATTGATTGACAGTTTAATGGGTGGATGAGTGAATGGTCTGAAGAAGATGAATGGATAGAAGGTTGGATGGAATGTGCCTTACATTCTTGTTAAGAGAGACACTGATACAGCTCTCTGAGAGTAGTTGACACAGGTGTAATCAATTTAACTGGCTAGTCTTAAGAGAGCCAGAGTACTCTTAAAGCCTGAGACAGAGTAAATAATTAAAAAGTTGAATGTAGATAGTCTAATTAATGTTGATAGACAGAGAGTTTAATGGATGTTGATAGACAGATTGTTTAATAGATGTTGATAGACAGTTTAATGGGTGGATGAGTGAATGGTCTGAAGAAGATGAATGGATAGAATGTTGGATGGAATGTGCCTTATATTCTTGTAGAATGGAGAGACACAGCTCTCTACTGAGAGTAGTGGATACAGATACAGGTGTAATCAATTTAACTGGCTAGTCTCAAGAGAGCCAGCCTGAGACAGAGTAGATTGTTTAAAAGTTCAATGTAGAGCGTCTAATTGATGTTGTTGATAGGCAGACTGTTTAGAATGGGTGGATGAGTGAATGGTTTGAAGAAGATGAATGGATATAAAGTTGGATGGAATTAGGAGGACTTATTTTGATACTGTTGTGCGCAGAGGATACAGGGGAACAGAATATGTAGTCTTCAGAGAGGAGCCTGAGAGAAACTGACAGTTGGTGCCCAGGTGGCCGGCCACCTGGCATAAGATTCTAATTGCTGCCGTGATGTCATAATGAGCAATGTTAAGTCTATGGGGGAAATGGTAATAGTTTTTAACTAATAGTTTAAAAAGTATAAAAGTTACAAAGTTGAAAAATACAAAGCACACATCGCGTAAGTAAGACCTACGCGACATAGTTTGAATGGAGTTTCTACGTTAAGCGGTTGAAGCTGAATTGCGTGCGTTAGAAGAAGAATAATAAGAAGTTGAAGCCTAGGAAGAACAGTACAGTGCATTTTCATGCACTGTAATAATAAGAAACCTAGGAAGAACAATATAGTGCATTTTCATGCACTATAATAATAAGAAGAATAGGAAGAACAGTACAGTGCATTTTCATGCACTGTAATAATAAGAAGAATAGGAAGAACAGTACAGTGCATTTTCATGCACTGTAATAATAAGAAGATATCGGATAACAGTAGAGTGCATTTTCATGCACTCTAATAAACAGTATAACAGTAGAGTGCATTTTCATGCACTCTAACAACGCCAATCAACGATGATGCAGCAACAGGTAGGATATCTAGCAAATGTTTACGTTAGCTTACAGTTAGGATATTTTATGTAGGCTACACATTTTACAGGATGAGCTAGTATGTTCTTCGAAGTGTGTTCAGGTGTGTGATTGTCCTAATAGGAATGTACAATAAGCTTAGGTTTTTAATTTGTGAATGATACCGAAAGCTTTAAATGATTGCCTGGCTGGCAAGTCCCATAGCTGAAACGACTAGCAGCTTGCTAAGCCCTGTTCGCCTTGCAGCCTACCCCGACGTTAAATGTTAGCCTGGAGCAAGTTTGGTTGTCGTTAGCTAAATACAGTGTTTACATTGACGTTAGTTTAGATTGTCTTTAGCTGTTGATAACGTTACCGAGAGCAAACCGGTTAGGCTACTGTAACGATATAAACAAATCAAGTAAGGACAAAGATCATTAAGGGCGGAGCAAGATACTTCATGAGAAGCCACTTCCTGGAACCCGAATGGCAAGAGGGGGGGTCAAAATCCCCCTTTATGCAGAGCAGAGGCAGCAACTGTTCCATTGAAGTCTATGGACATAGATCAGAATTTCAACTATATGCTAAAATCTCCATTCTCTAGAGTTAGGAATGTGAATTTTGGGCACGGTTTCATGACCATCAACCCCTTCTGACCACTTCAGGTACCTTTTTAGCATTTTTGAGCATTCCCGTCTGGAGAAAATCGACTTTATATCAGGTGTGCCCCTCTTGTTTATTCTGCTTATTGGCCGGTTGCTACGTACGCTCTACCTTGACAACACATTAGCCAGCCAGCTGAACCAAATCCTGATTTGTGCTAACGTCGATCAGATGGCGCTGGGGTAGCTTAATGAGAGCAGCGACATATTTCCATTATTCCATTGATGTTTTTATTCAATTCCTTAAAATGTATGCTTTGTGTGTGTTACTTCCATATTAGAACTAATAAATGTACAGTAGAGGGCTTGAAAGAGCAGCAAGATTATTTTGGAACATCATCAAGCATTGATAATCGAGTGCTTGATATTGTACACCTGTGGAAAGGGACCTGATGAAACCCATGAATACGTCTGACACGCAATGACGCGCCTCTTTATGCAGAGGAAGTGATCCCCGTTTTGCGCCCATAGACATGAACTACGACGACGTATCTTGCTACGCCTTAAGGATCTTTGGTAAGGAGTAGCCTAACAGGAGACAAGACGACAACGTCCTGGATTACAGTGGCATGGTAGAATGTTTTCACAGCTGTAGACGTAACGTAACATTCACGTTTAGCCTGGTTTAGCGCAGCAGTGATGGCATGGCTTTGGATCAGACTCAGAGATCCTTGATTACTGACAGCTGAGCACTGACGTAACAATTAATCTTTGCCGCCAAAGGGTCTCAATGTAAACTCTATGGGAATTTTAAACTCTTTTATCGTAAATATCTCAAAAAGTATAAAGTTCACAAATGTGAAAAATACATAGAACAAATCTCCGTTTCGAGACCTTTGTAGGCGTGCTTGAATGACGTCAAACGGTTCAGTGGTTTTAGAGCCTTTGATCGTTGATTTTGGTCGGAAGAAGAATAACTAAGAAGAACAGTGATAACAGTACATTGCATTGACATGCAATGTAATAATAAGAAGAAGAAGACCGAGGAAGAACAGTACAGTGCATTTTCATGCACTGTAATAATAAGAAGTCTAGGAAGAACAGTACAGTGCATTTTCATGCACTGTAATAATAATAATAAGATGCCCAGGAAGAACAGAACAGTGCATTTGCATGCACTGTAATAATAATAAAAACAGAACAGTAAGAATAGAATGAAGGGCAGCAGAATATGCGTATGTATAAGAATAAATACATGTACATTTGCGAATAGATAGATAGTATGGGTGGGATAGAGTGATGTCCGTAGGGGGAATGCGGCTGGGAATGTACGCTGCCTTGTTATCCCTGTCAAGGTTGCCATGGACAACATGGAGGTGGACACCTCAACAGGCGCAAGCAAGATACAACTTAAAAGAGGGTGGATGACTCCTTTGTTGCATGATAGCTGCCATAGCTTACATAACCACTCATAGAAAGTAAAGTAAAAGAAGAATATTGTTATTAATATTTAGATCAAGGTATTATTTAAATTGAGTTATTTAACTCATTAAAATAAGACAATGTTGTTGTATATGTACAATAATAGTATTTAACAGATATCCCTGAGATCACAAGTCATGTCCACTGACATCGGCCATTTTGGATTTATGATGGGCAGGTATTCACAAAGACTTTTAAGGCTAAAAGTAGCTCCTAACTGGCGAATTTAGGAGACACTCCTAAAAATAATGGGCATGTCACTCATAACTTTAGAACTCTTAATGTTTTTGACTAAGAGTAATTCACAAAGCATTATAACCCTAAAAGTAGCACCAGCTTAAAAGATGTCGAGAGGACTCCTAACTCACTTAGACCTATATTCACTAACAATCCTATTGACACAGTGGGACAAGGGTGAAGTGCCATAGAGATGGCATCCTCTGTGTTCCTGTTCTGGCCACCTCCTTGTTGTCCCTATCAAAGCGGCCATAGAAGTGGTTCAGCTCAAATGCAACTGTTGCAGGAGTGGGAATGAAAAAAACTTTGGTTGCAACAATACTCTTCACATACTGTTCCTCATTTAAAAAAAAAAAATTATAATAATAATTTCAGTTTCGTTTTGAACTGTAGAATACGTCACCAAATTTGAACACCTCTTTTTCCTCACAAAAATTATAATCTGTTTTTAGATGTTGATTTACTGAAGTGTGTACTCACATTTTCTTTTTTGGTTGTCTAGTCTTTAGTCTTATGGATTTATTTTAACTTCAATCTCAATCTCCAGTTAAAAGTTTGGTGCGGTTTTAACCCCAATCACGTAGCGTCATTGTGGGTACATTTCCACACACAAGGAGTAGTCAATGGGGTAAAAAATCTGATTAATTTTAAATGAGCAAAAATGTAAAAATTATTATTACAGGGCTATTCATAATGCTGTACAATGCTCCATTCACTAGAATGGGCCTTCCCAAAGTTTGGAGGTCTGATTATTTTTTTTATAACAGACAGTTGCTACTGTATGTATTGACAATGTATGGGACGAGCCATGTAGGAGCAAATGTATCATGTATACAGTACTTTGTCTTATGTCTATGTCTGCGTTTCAGGCATCCTGTTTTTGTGTGGTGTTGTCTTGTCTGTTGTGGAGCACACCGCAGCAACTTCTGTTGTATGGCAATTAAAGTATTGAATCTTGAATCTTGATTTTGTTTAATGTAAATGAGACATTAGTTTACATTCATTGTAGAATTAATGCATTGTAAAAAAGAAACATACCTAGGTGTTGAAAATGGTGAGTAGACATTCTTCTACCTCCTCAGTATGCCAGATGTGAGCCAAACTGTGAGGATCTGTGTTTTTTTCTCCTTATTCAATGGTTGGAAGTTATATAATGACGCCCCTGGAAAAATAACTGGAAAGTGCAACTGTTGCAGGAGTTGGAATGCAAAAAGCTTTGGTTGTGGCAATATTCTTCACACTCTGTTCCTCATGTTCTAGTGTGTCACGTCGTGTTGTGTACCAAGAGCAAAAGTCATGGAAGAAGTGAAGAAGTGAAGCTTATTTGATTGGTTCTACCATAGTTGGATTAAAACCACCATCTATTAGAATGGAACTTGGATCATTTCTTCACCATTGTTGTCACGTCAGTGTTGCTCTGATTTCAATCAAATGTAATTAATTTGCAGCAACTTTTAATATTACTTGCATATCACAATAACGCTGCATAGCTTAACAATCTTCCACATGATTGAGCTACCTCTAAATGTATTTATTTTTTTGTCAAACAAATGTTATATATGGACCACCCTAACGCACACACACATACACCATGTCATCATCTCCCTCCCACACATGGTGTTTGAAGGGCAGAGATAGGCCTACATAATGCTGACCCTGTTCAGAATATCCACTCATTAATTAGCCGATATAGTGCTGTAGCATACTGAATGACCACTATATAGTGATGTGGAAAATATGAATTATACTGCAGTTTCCATAGAGGGTTTAATCATCATTTGAGTTAACAACACCTGATTTGTGTCAATGTCAGCTGATTGCTTCAAAAACTACTCAACGAAAACACAAATATCAGAAGTCACTGGTCCCCGAGTCGGAGAAATAAAGGTCACAAGTCCTCAGCATAATAGACTTGTTGTCACAAGGTCAGCAGTGGGCGGTTAGAACTTGGAAACCTGCCCGAGCCGCCCCGAACTATCAGATGCACAGGACGTGAAAACGACGTGCAGTTACCCCGTGTTCACACTGTCCACGTCCGCCAACGGATCTCATTCACTTTGCATGGGGCGGACTCGATATGCATTGTGGGTCCGTCCGTTCCTTCAGCTCCGTTGCCTCCGTCAAGAAAGTTGAGAAATGTTCAACTTTTCAGGCAGCGACGGATTCGTCAGCCAATCAGATCGCGTGTATGCAAATACACATACGGCAGACACAACCTCCGAGATCCGTCGACGGACGTGGACAGTGTGAACGCGGGGTTAGTGTTGCAGTTGGTGTTGTTCATTTTCGTTTGAGAGGTGCTCATTAAGAGGCCCTTATACAGTATTTCTAAGAAATTACAGAATCATCACCAAACACATCTGGAAAGAGTTTGACAGCAGTTCAAGTAATGACAATAAAAAAAACTGTACTTGTAGAAGGCCAATAATTATAATCGCATGTACATTGGCAATATTGATACAGTACATATACTGTGTGTTAGGGTTCACGGTAAGATATGAGCTGGCCACTGGATTCAGAGCAAAATAGTATTCGCCACCACGTGCCACGGACAGAGGAACAATGTTGATATGATACCCAGCACAGCACTCTGCTACTGTAGGTGAAAGAGCAAGCTGTTATTGTGCCGCACAAAAAACATAATTGTTTTATCCATTGTTAAAATGAAAGTGAAGGAGTTTGCACTATGACAGACTGTAAGCCAAAGTTTCAACAAAAATGAGCTATTTTTATTTTCAAATACAGAAATGAGTAGGGGCAGATGTTTCAGTGAGCATTGAGAAAGGCTGGTGGGCTGAAAGCTCCCGCTCATTTCTGTATAGAGATTTGAATCACATCTCCTGAAATCATTCCCCTGTTACTATGTCTGATAAGACTTGGTGCACTGAATACAATCATACTTTGCATAATGACACAATAAAATGTTTATCACTGACTGAGAGCACACACACACACACACACACACACACACACACACACACACACACACACACACACACACACACACACACACACACACACACACACACACACACACACACACACACACACACACACTATATAGCCAAAAGTATTGGGTCACCTGGCTTGACTCGCATATGAACATCCCCTTCTTAGTCCATAGGGCTTAATATGATGTTGGCCCACCCTTTGCAGCTATAACAGCTTCAACTGTTCTGGGAAGGCTTTCCACAATGGTTAGTTATGCTATTTGGCAGACACCTTTGTCCAAAGTGACACTCAAATAATTAATTAATCAAATCAATTTAACAGTGAACAATTTCAAAAAGTAGGTCGGATGACATTCAAGCAATAACCTCAGATGTTACTTAAGTTCATCTACGAGTCAAGGCAATTTGACCCAATACTTTTGGCAATATAGTGTACAGTACATACATACAGTATGTAGTACATGAAAGGTGACACATAAACTGAATTGACTTCTATCCTTTATTTATCTCTGGTATCAAATATTAATTGTAAACAAAAAGAACAGCACTGAAAATACACTGATGATTTAGAGACATTTTAGTAGGCTATTCAACTAGCAAATCAATTCCCAGGAATTACCAGTGAATGAAAATGCAAAAAAATAAATGTAAAATATAATTTGTTGTTGTTGTTATAAGTTATGTCTTTTTAGAGTTGCTTGCTATGGAGGTTGCTAAGTAGTAATTGCATTAGATACAGACATTGATGGATGTTGAAAAACAGTTTAATGGATGTTGACAGATAGTTTAATGGACATAGACGGACAGTTTAATTTGTGTTGATAGATAGATAGACAGTTAGACAGTTTAATAAATGGTTTGAAGTAAATGGAGAGAAAATTGGATGGAAGGTGCTAAGATGGATGGAGAAAAGGTAATGTTGGTTACTATGGTGGTTCCTAAGTTCACATAGTGGTGGTTGCTAGCTTGTTGGTAGGGTAATTGAGATTGTTGCTCAAGTGTTGCTAAGACACATATGGTGGTTGCAATTCTGGTTGCTAGGGTAATCATGTTGGTTGGTATGGTGGTTGCTAGGTTGACATGGTTTAATACATTTTCATAGACAGATAGATTATTGAATGTTGATAGACGAATAGTTTAATGTATGTGTGTAGGTAGACCGTTTAATGGATGTTGATAGACAGATAGTTGGATGAATAATGCTTGGAAGTAGATGGATGGAGAGAAAGTTGGATGGACAGAGATTTGTAGTAATATTACAGTACTAGGTTAATTGTGATAGTTGCTAGGGTGTTGCTAGGGTACATATGGTGGTTGCTATGCTGGTTGCTAGTATGCTCGGTTGCTAACCCCTATGCATGATTTAATAGATATTGATACACAGATACCGTAGTTTAACAGATGTGTATAGGTAGACAGTTTAATGTGTATTGATAAGACATACTGTATTTGTCTGGTTTTCACCATACTAAACTCAATCTTTTAAGATTGAACATTAGTCTGGCGAGGCTGCGCTTTGTTTCTACTGCACTTCGCGTCGCTTAAGTTTCGTTTTCGGCGTGTCACCAGCCAATAGCGTGCCAGGACTAGAGTATGGCCATTTCTGATTGGAGCCAAAGATTCTGGCAGTAAATAGCGAAAAAAGATCTGCTGGTATCCAGCCTGAGCTGCCGGGCGAAATTCAAATTCAGGCAGGGTTCAGGCAGGGTTCACCCAGCCTAAAGACATATAGTTTAATGAATGTTGATAGACTAATAGTTTAATAGATGCGTGTAGATAGTTTAATGGATGCTGATTGGAAGTAGATGGATGGTTTATCTGTATTAATATTACTGGGGTGATTGCAATGGTTTCTGGGTTGTTGCTAGGGTAATTGAGAGTTGTTAGGTTTTTCATAGTGGTTACTCTGCTATGTAAAGTGGTAGCCTATCTATGTTGGTTGCTAAAGTAAGGTGGAGGTTAGGTAGCAATAAAATGAGACATGAATGTTGATAGACAGTAGCCTAAGGATAATTTCCAAACCAATATATATGGTAAGTAACACACCAGCATGGAGCTCATGAACAGTCCACATTTATTGTATAACCTAGTTTAGTTTTAGAACTTAAGATAATGACCATTGGTATAGTTCAAAGGGTGATACTGAAGTCATGCATTTATGCGTTAGAAACTCTGCAACTTAGAATGAGAGCATGCAACGGATCACAGCACTAGATCATTTGTGTAGGCTATTATATGTGAATAAATTAACTTTTTTTCCGAAGTGGTGAAATCTTCAGTGGTCATTTTTGCAGGTTCATGTAAGCATAGACATAGGCCTAGTGCTATATAATTGCATTGCATTATGACAGTAGAAAAAGAGTGTTTATCCTATGGTGCCCAGGCCACACAAAAACAGTTTGACAGTTTGTGTAGGCTACGTTACGTTGGCTGAATGATTATTTAGTCCTATGTTTTTAAAACTGGTGAAATATTCAATGGTCATTTATGCAGGTCTTGCAGTCTCAATTAGACTCAGAATTTACTGGCATTTAGCCTGACTGCAACTTTAGATGAAGCAGTATGCTACAGTATATGAGTTTTAGTGCTGCCGCGATTAATCGACATAATCGAACTAATCGATTATGAAAATTAGTCGACGCCAATTTTTTTAGTCGACTAATCGTTTTGCGTTTGACCCCCTATTTATTTTTGGTCTCCCGTCTCTAACGGCTGTAATGTTATTAATTCTGTTATTAACTCTACAAAAGTAGGCTGATATTGATATGAGCATATCTATATCTATGGCTATATGTCATGTTTTGGCCATTCAGTTGAGTTAAAAATAAAATGGACACAGCAAAATAACGAAAACTTGATTTGTTTTTTTAAAAAATAGTCGTTTAGATTAGTCGACTAATCGAAAAATTAGTCGAAAGATTAATCGTTAGAAAATTAGTCGTTAGTGGCAGCACTAATGAGTTTCATAATAGTATAATATTAGGCCTAATCGTGACTGCCAAAAGACGGGGATCAACATCGGAGGTTGTTGACATTGATTAAGTGAAGATACAGTAGCTAAGTAGCCTACATGATTTCAGGCGCAGATAGCCTATCCGATGGCACTATAGAGAATGGGAATGTGACGTGTCGAACATTTCGCGGTTGCGCCGCGGTGGCGTCTGGGATACATAAGTGAGGCCACTTGTACGCTGCTGCCAATGCTGTATCATTGTAAACATCGTAAAACATTGCTAACTAGCTGTTTCTAACACTGTTTTTCACACATCATGGGACGAACCTGTTGTGTTGTTGGATGTAACGTCCGTGCCTACGATCGTCAGGTAAAAAAAATCAACAACGGAGTGTCTTTGTATCACTTTCAGGGTCTCACGTCCACTCTCCAGACGGTCTGTCATAGGGATCCATGCTACCGATCAAAGACATCTTTTCTATATAACGTTTCCTCGCGTCCGGCAGGAGCTTGTCTCTGTACGGTCCATTACTACTTCTACTACTAGTTTTTAGCATAGTAGCCTAAATGTTTACATCTAGTGTTACTGTTTTGGCTAGCCGATCTTGTTCGAATTACCATAGGTTTCTTGTTTATAATTCGCGCCGCGGCCTCACCTAATGGAGGAAAACGCCCCTTTTGTCCCAGAATGCATTGCGCCGCTGACTTCCGTTCCAGCAGTTGTGCTACAGCTAATGGTCTCTCATGAGGTGGTATGCGTAAGCCTACTTTCTTTTAAGTAGCGATAATGCCTGGCTTGATAACATTATTTATTTTACTCGGAAATCGTTCGGTTTGTTAACGTTCACCACACTTAGTGCTTATGTACCAGATGTGGACTATTAGTACTTTAGTAGGCTATCCGAAGCAAGCTTGGAGATGGATATAGCCAGATAGATGGTGAGTGGAAGGTGCTTACTAGGCTAGCTCTGGTTGAACTTGAACTTGAGGTGCAGAAGCATTGTGATGTAATTAGTTTTGACACACAAAGTTTCTGCCCATTGACTTACAATGGGGAAATTTGAGCTTGTTTATGGCAAATATCTTAAAAAGTATAAAACTGTCAAACACTACAATTACATACCGCAGGTGTCATTTGAGAGATCTACCGTACGTAACGATGGTTGAACGAAGTTTGTACTGTACGTTAAATGGTTAGACCTGAATTAAACGCAATAAAACTGGTCTGAAGAATATTTAATAAAAAGTCCAGTGATAACAGTACAGTAGGCTACTGTAATGATCATAAGCAGCTGTGTAAGGTACATATAGATCTCACCTTTGCTGTCACACACTAATTAAAGATGAGGATATGCTTTTTATTTATAAAATGAGGATCATTTCTGACATTATTTTTGAAAAACAAAAAAGAAACAAACAGCATCAGACAGATGGGGCACAATCATGACAAATCAGTGAAGCAAAATCACAGATCTTCATCCACACATGTATACTGTGTTACGATGCAAATTGAACTTCTTCCAGCTGAGATGGTCCCCGCTCTGTCTTCACTGGATCTGCTAATTTTGCTTCTTCAAATGAAGTCATAGGCCCTGGCACAAACAACAATAAGGTTATTACCATAGTCTTTCTATGGGCATATTAATTACCAGTGGGGTGTCCTACGAAGCTCGATTAGTGGCTTAGCGAGGTATGTTGCGCTCAAAACCAGGGTATGCTGTCATACGAAAGTGGATTTGTTTTAGCGTCGCTGTATCACCATGGTATCTTATGCTCGCAACCAAACCTGCTCGGGAGCGGGTTATGTGCTTAGTTATAGCTCAAATCGTGAAATATCCCCGCCCTCTGACCAATTCTAACCAATCCATTATCTTGAACAACGAAGTTATCTCACGTGTGCTAATCTGTCATACTTTGAACAGGTTCGGCCCCGCCTCTGCAAACATTTTGAATCTCGAAGGCGCTTTTAAGTATGTTGTGCGTGCAAATATGTCACTACTGTGGACATGCATGCCATACAATATCTGATGACCATCGACTTTTTGATGTTATAGGTTAGACACTAAAAAAGACCACCCTAGATTTCGCTACCGCTCATAAATGCGGAAGTAATCGTTGGTTAACCTAGGCTGTCTTGTGCGTCTCCACGTTTCCCGATTGGTCAAAATCACTCCAACCACGAGAACGCGCACAGATCTGAGCTGAAAGCCTAGTTTGACAAATTTATCACATACCTGCTGTCGTAGGATCACTTAACTTAATACCCGAGTTGAGGCTTTGTGCAGCCTCGATATGTCTAGATAACCTAGATTTGTCTAACTTGCTTCGTAGGACACCCCACTGGTCCAGCCAGGAGTATGATTTAAAGGATCAATCATAGTAGAATGGGTGCTCACAGTACTCGTCATTGATCGCGTATATATGCTGTCTCTTTTTCTTCCACAGCAACACTGAGCACAGGACTATCGCAAGGAGCAACAGCCCAAGTGTTGGCCCATAGAACACAGAAGGATGCACATGATGGAATAATGCTATATGGAAGAAATGAACATTGTCATAACTTTAACAAAAAAGAAACGATAATATCATGATAATAATTGTGTGTTATCACACATACAGAGAGATACTCCACCTCTTATGTTCACATGAAGCACATCTGTTCTTCCCGAGGTGAACACACGTGCAGACAGAGTGACCTCATAGAAGCAGCTGTAGTTTCCTGCATGGACAAAGTCTGCTTCAGGAAAGTCGAAAGAGGCAGAGTGATTGACCGCCTGCTCAGTCCAGATCTCCGCTGACCCATCAGAGGTGAGGTGGAAAGAGCCTCCTTGGTACTGTGGCTTGGTGGAGCAGACGATGGAGAAGCTTTTGCCCCAGGGGACCTCTGGGCCGTTGGGCCCCAAGACCAGCTCTCCCTTTGGGGCACTCACAGAGATGATGGGCTGTGACACGGACACTGGAGGGTATATAAAATCCATGAGCGACATACCTTATATTGCATAGTACAGTGTAAGTACTGGTTTTCCCTTTTGCAGTAGGGTGTCTATGCAGTATATTAAAATATTAATAAAGAGCAAACCATTATTTCCGATACACTCTAATTTATTCAGTGTACAAAATAGTCACGCCAGTCTTGGAGCATCCTGACTTCATACTATTGTATCAAATGTTCCTAGAACCTTTGTATAGTACTTTATACACTGCAAAAAATGAAATCTAACCAAGAGTTATTCAAATGTATTTAATAAATGTTTTTAGTATGAAAATACTTACCTAGTGCTCTCTCGAAAGATCATTTTGACTTCATTTAAGATGACTTTGACTTATTTTAAGGAGTCTTATCAAGACAAATTACTCAACGCACTGGCACATTTGTTTGTTTTCAGGAATATAACTTTTCTTAAATTAAGTCAAATGATTTCACAAGAAAGCACTAGGTAAGTCTCTTTATACTGGAAACAATACCATCTATATTTTTTTTTATCTTGATATAAGATTAATAACCCTTGGTTAGATTTGATTAGATGAGCAGTTTTTTGCAGTGATAATACAGATGAAATTGATTTTTCTCAGTTTCTCACCAAGGACAGAGAAGCTGACAGGATCACTGCCAGAGGATGTGCTATTGTGACCAGACACTTGTGTTTGATACTGGCAGTAGTAGGATCCTCCATGGGCAAAGTCCACCTGACGGATGGTGAAAACTGCAGAGGTTCCTGAGGCTGCCTTTGTCTCTCTATAGGACCCAGAGAGCTGCTGTAGGGTGAATGTCCCACCCAGGTACTGAGTGGAGATGGAGCAGCTCATCTGGACTTGCTGACCCCAAGATGAATTTCTTTCCGTTTGAAGGATGAGAAGTGGTTTTGGCAGTATATCTGGAAGCAAAAACAGTTGAAAACATTAGTTATCCAACATAAGAGAGTCAAGCTCATCTCTAATCATCCCAAAAGCTCTACGCCCTGTGAATTTTCTCATGATTTCTTAGTTCTACAATCCTGACATGCCCATTACACTTATGTGGACAGCACGCGTCATTGTTAGTCACATCACTTTTAGTGCAATGTGAATTCCTAATGGAGCACATTTCCAACAAAGTTTAATGTTCAAGACAGGACATGTTAGTGCAGAAATCAATACTACTCACATAGAACCAATCAGTACTACTCACACAGAACCAAGGAAATGTTCTACTCGCATAGAACCGAGGACATGTTATTGCAGCAATCAGTACTACTCACATAGAACCAAGGACATGTTCTACTTGCATAGAACCGAGGACATGTTAGTGCAGCAATCAGTACTGCTCTCATAAAACCAATCAGAACTACTCGCATAGAACCGATGACATGTTCGCGCAGCAATAAGTACTACTCAGATAGGGTGTAGGGTCAAGTGCCAGTCCTAGAAGGTGGTTAGTCATGTGGTTTAGAGCTAGAAAAGTACTATCGAGACAAAAATAAAATAAAACAGAAGAAATTAAACGGACATACCAACATTACTGGGTATGGTGTAATGGTGTGTGTGTGCATGTATGTCTTGCCACCCAACATGACAATTTGACTGCTGGGAATTCAATCTAAGGGCGCACTCACACTAGGTACGTTTCACCCGTACCGTACTGGAGTACGGTTGCCTCTGGTCCCTGGTCTGCACTCACACGGCATATAATCAAACCGTACTAGGGTACGATTGAGTTGCTGTGTTCTAGAATCTTCATGCAACGTGTGATTGTTAATTGGAACGTTATTGTTTATTTCATCATTAATGACGTCGTGCTTCCATGCGTACCGTACCAGAGTCCACCTCCTCCAAGCGTACTAGCGTACCGTACCCCGGTACGGAACGAAGCGATCACACTGGTCAAACGAACCGGGACTTTAGGGGCCAAGTGTACTCGGGTGCGGTACGAATTGCCTAGTGTGATTACGCCCTAAGGCAGGCATCACCAAATGGCGGACCGCGGTCCGGGTCCGGACCCAGTGACGGTGCTGTCCGGACCCGTTGAAATTGTCGGCCTATTAATATTATCAAAGAGCATCGTCCGTAGCCAAGCCAATCAACTCGATTGTTTACCTTTCAGCAACAGAGAATAGGCCTAGCGGGAGAGAGAGGAGATGAGAGAAAATGGCTTGCTCAAAAATGATGGTGAAAACTGAACTGAGATGAATGGACGGACGGACCAATACGTTCGTGCTGCTGTGAATATGCGCTGTGAAACTGTGGCGACGTTAGCGTGCGTCACTGAGATCAAACACGGGTCGTTAGAGGAAAGGTACACGCAGAAGTCCGCAGTGAGGGCAAGTAAAACTTGAAAAGCACTCCGAGAGCTAACAAACAGACAAACAAACGCAAACCCCGATGAAAACATTACTTTCCTCTGCGGAGGTAGGATAATAATTATCAAATTGAAAGCACACTATGACAGGTCTACTCGTGTGATCACGCATGCATGATGTAGGCTACAGGCAAATTAGTGTTCGTTAAAGATTGCGTGGATTTTGATGCAACACAAGAGAGCATTTAGCGATGGGACAGCAGCTGTGAATGAGTGCTTAACCCATTAAGGCCTAAAGCGCCTGGAAAAAAAGCCTGTAAAACCTAAGGGCGATTTCAGGAAAAACCCCAAAAGCCTGAAGTTTTTCTGGAAATTCAGCAATTGTGTCAACGCCTACTAAGTTATTGATTTCTCAGCCTCTGTAGGAGATAGAAACAAAATTCAAAAAGTATTTGAGAGCTTACACCTGTGGCTTTCCTGGGAAATTGAGTTTATTTAGTTACACCTTCACAAAAATAAAACATGTACTGTGTCAGTGCAGGAACAGCACTATTTCATCAGAAACAAGTGCATTTTCTACAGCTTGTCATTCTGATTGACATCTGTTGACTGGTTATATATTATTAGTATGGTCAGAATTTACTGATAGGCTTACACAAGCTGTAATAGTTTCAAAAAGTGACTGTGTTTACTATATTCCAAAAATGTAGGCAAATTGGGGCCACCACCTTGACGCTATCAGTAATATTGAATAATGTGTGATCATTGACAGTCCTGGTGATCCTAGTCTCTGCTTGACCCTCCACACACACACATACAAAATGATGGCTTGTCATGTTTCTATTTCATATTTTGAATTCATAAACTCCATATATTTTGTTAATAGTTTAGTATTTTATGATCTGCATAATTACTTATAGCTAAAAAATATTCAGTAATTTGAAAATTCATTTTTTTTAAACTATTGCACTTGTCTTGACGTTACAGTGGTGATATGTACTGTAGGTCTAATTGAGTGCCTGTCACTTTAAGAGGAACGTGAAAGTTAATTAGATTTCATTCTCAAGGTTTTTGGCTAGAGGAAAATAATCGCGCATAGTCTCATGATATGTTTTCATTATGTTTCCGTCAATAGATAAAATAAATGTTCGAAAAACTAACAAGCCAAAGAAAATATGCCTGGGATATGTGTTTTGCAATGTTGATTTCTATGATTTTGGTGAGTACTACATTAATTATAGAACGTGCACATTAAAAAGACTCAGAGTGCTACATGATACAACACACGTCTTGTGGTTATGTTCCGCCTTTTAAAAGCAGGTGTAGCCTAATCCGAATCAGGGTTAAATCCATCAATTAGACAAACAGAGTCAGTAGGGTATCAGTTTTGTAACCTACCAGCCCTATGTCAAATGCAGGCAACATGAGGGAGGGAGCGCACCAAAGTCAATAATGAACGAATCCTAAAAACTCCTCAAAGTCATACCTCCCGATATCTCCTCGCTATCAAAGTCCTCCACGAGTGTTCGAAAAATTTAAAAACAATGTCACGAGGAACAAGACTACACGACACTCCCTCGTGTCTATTCTGATGCATTTCATTGGCCCAGAGGCCGATAACTGATGCAAAAAACCCTTAAATGCTAAAATTGACGTATACGCTTTCCCGGCTTCAATGGTAGAACGACGCAACAGCGCTCCCGGCCTTAATGGTAGAAATGCGCCAATGCTTTCCCGGCCTAAATGGGTTAATGCGGCTGCAGAAACTTTACAGATCCCATTGTCAGCTTCAACAACAAGATTCAAGAACATCTGAACTATTAGCAGAGGATACTAGAACGCAGTATGCAAAGGTCTTTTTTTCTTTTCTTAAAGATCCACTTTTATTTTATTCAAAATATTCGGAATGTTTTACATTAGGCTGCTTGAAATTAGCCTGGCACGCCCTCCCAGTGACGCAACGCCTTCAGGCTTTTGCTGCTGGTCTGGTCAACTGCTCATTGAGAAGGATTTCTGAGTTCCCGAAATCTGCGGAACTGCCCCCTTTGGTCGAGAACCAATCAACTTTGAGCAGCTCCAACGGCTCTGGGTAGAGGCGTGTTCAAGGCAGCGGAAAGAGTGTTGTTATTGGTTTAAACTCGGCAATCCGCTTTCTGACATCTACCAGTAGCAAACCGAGGCACTTAAAGGAGGCGGGTCAACCAGCGCTGGCAAGAAACCGTGTTAGCACAGGCTGTTGGTCAGACTAAAGTCACGCAGAGCCTTTGAAAGTCGATGGTAATCAGGCTAGCTTGAAATAGGCCCTAAGTTCAGGCTGCTCAAAGTTATTTTGCACTTTATATTTATTCTATTCAGAATAAATTCAGTATGTTGTCTTCTTGAAATGTAGGCCTAGTAAAGACAACTACAGTATTGTTTTGCATTCAAGTACCATTCAAGTTAAGACTTTTTGGTATGTTACAATATATTACTTTGAAAACACTTGAAATGTAACAATAAATTAAATAGGCCTAGAAATGTACATGCGTTATTGATTTTATTAACTTCAGGGTAGCCTACACTATTTTCAGTGACAATTTAAGATTCGGACCTTTGCCGGGAGGACATTTTAGTAACTGGACCTCTTTGAATTTTAATTGAATACCCCTGCCCTAAGGTAATCGGGAAATGATTTTTAAAGGTCACCATTTTAAAAATCCAAGATGGCAGCCGTATTGACCCTGGGAAATTTGGATTCAAAGATTTTCTGATTCTTCATTCTGCAAGGTTTCCAAAAATATCACTTGTGAACAAAATTCACGTCTTTTATATCAATCCGCAACAAGTGTTGCAATGAAAGCTGTTCTAAATTCAGTGTAAACCACGGCCTCTCGGGGCTTATTGCTTAAGTAAGAAGGGTTCTATACCCTACTACGACTGCAAGTGGGGTGAGTGATGTCTGTCAATCAACCCTATGGGATCCTCCCAAACTTTGTTTGAAAACATCATTTCACCAAGTCTGATGTCTGTCCAGAAAATCAGACTTTTGTGATGTCTGAACCTTTACACAACACAATGCCCCACGAAGCAGGTTGTTGCATTGAGTATTAGTCACCAAGCATCACTAGTCCACAAATAACGCATAATAACATCAGAACATACTGATTAGTGATTTTTAAATTTTTTTTGCATGGAACATTATTCACTATTTGGCACTAGTCAACAAAGGTTGTAATGAGCTAAGGTCATGAGCTAGCGTCGGGGGCCAACTTCTAATTTATTTAAGTGTAAGTACAATATGGATGAAAGATGTTGAGCACTAGAAGACCAAGCAGCAGAACATCAACAGCCCTAATAGTATGAAATAAAATTGAGGTGTCAATGCACTCATCAGGTTAAGTGGATGATCATGTGATGTACTAACCTGAGCACACCACACCAGCATCTTCACCATGGTTACAGTCATGTGTTCCAAAGCCATTATGGGAGCACTCTATAAGGGATCCTTCAGAACCAGAGCAGCGGACCTCATCCATCCAGATGTTCCCACTGCCAGTGCCAAAGTGTGCTTTTGAGGGGGCAGAGACAGCACCTCCACATCCTAGCTGTCTACACACCACCTGTGCAGCTCTCAAGCCCCAGCTATCATCACACACAGTGCCCCACTGGCTGTTGTAGTAGACCTCCACTCTACCTGAGCACGTTGTGTTCCCACCAACCAGCCTAACAGTAGAATTTCCTATAACAAGTACAGACTGTAGGGTGTAGAACGGAAGAGAATATAATCAGGCAGCTGATTTAACAGTATTACATCATATTGGGGGTATTCTAGACCTTAAAGGGTTATTATCATGCTCTATCAGTTATCAGTGATCTGCAGAGCTGTAGTGAAGGTGAGTTTTCTGACTCCGGCTAGATTGGCGTCATAATTGATGACCGACTTACCTTCTCTGAACATGTAGCCTCAATTGCAAAATAATGTTGGCTTATCTTTTACAACATTAAGAAGATCCGACCTTATCTGGCACAAGATTCCACACAGCTTCCTGTACAGGCCATGGTTATCTCCAAGCTGGACTATTGTAATTCACTGTTAGCTGGCCTACCTGCTTGTATCATTACAATTGATTCAGAATGCTGCAGTATGGTTCGTCTTCAATCAGCCAAAGAGGACACATGTAACTCCTCTCCTCGGAACTACGGTCTTCTGAGGAGTGTCTGTTGTGTCAACTACTGATAAATGCTAGGTCAAATTCAAGACTCTTTTCACCAGTGGTTCCATGTTGATGGAACACTTCTTATGGGTTATGGTTTATATGTGATGCACTAACCTGAGCACACCACACCAGCATCTTCACCATGGTTACAGTCATGTGTTCCAAATCCACTATGGGAACACTCTGTAAGTGATCCTTCAGAACCGGAGCAGCTGACCTCATCCATCCAGATGTTCCCACTGCCTCTGCCAAAATGGGCTAAATTGGGAGCAGAGGCAGCATTTCCACATCCCAGCTGTTTACACACCACCTGTGCATCTCTCATGTCCCAGCTATCATCACACACAGTTCCCCACTGGCTGTTGTAGTAGACCTCCACTCTTCCTGAACAATTAGTCTTCCCACCAACCAGCCTAACAGCATCTCCTGTAACAAGTACAGATTGTGGGGTGTAGAATGGGAGAGAGAATATAGTCAGCAAACTCATATGACTTTATTACATCACATTGGAGGTATTCTAGTACTCAAAGGGTTACTATCATGGTTACCAGTTAGCATTTCGCTAGCTGAGCTGCGCTTTAAAACTGTACTCTTCAAAACGGAAGTTTTGGAGTTCATCATGCAGCTGAGCACTAACGGCTGATTCACACCGCATGAGTGGCGACTGTGTGTCAGCTGCATTACCTGTCCGTTTTCATGTTGGTGGCCATGGTAACAGGTCAGAGCGTGCACACTGCCTGCATGACACGCGTGTCTCAGGCGCGACTCGAGCAGCACTGGAAACGTGCGCATGCTAGAAATAGAACCGGCGCCTATTTTGGTATTTTTGGTGCCTACAGAACAGAAATGCAATCGACACGACACATCTGCAATCTGACCATTGATGCGCCCTGTGCATGGCACGTCTGTTCCGTTGCTACTGCGTCACGTGTTATACTGTACCTGCACTCATACCAGAAACATTTCTGATAGGACGCTGCTGCGTCCAGTCTTCCAATTAAGACACGCTCTCATGTCATGTGAAAAACAGGTGCCGGTCCTAATTCTTGCATGCACACGTTTTCAGTACGCCTCGAGCCGTTCCATAGGCATTTCCAGTGGCATAGAAAACGGCATTGAGATAATGATAAGTTGTGGACAAAACAAAGTTTAAAAAAATCTATTAAAGTCGATATGTCGTAGATCATTAAGCTAAAGTCTTAGTAAGTCTTTTAGTAAGAATTTTTCAACCAAAGACCTTGCATGAAAACATTGAAAGTGTCTAAAGAATCTCATCCTGCATGAGCAGGTGTCTGCACTCTGAGACTGATCTGCAGAGCTGTAGTGAAGGTGAGTTTACTGAGACTGTGGTGCTGACCGGTGGCTGGCTGTGTAGAGGGCAGTGCAGTTGGCTGTATAGGGGACTCTGTAGAAGGCAGTGCAGAGGGCAGTGGCTCGGCCAGCTTGAGGTCGTATTTTCCCTCGTGGCCCATGCGGTACCCGTTTATATGGCCGTTGTCCCAGCTCACACGAATCCACCCGCTCTCACTCAGTTGACCAATCACACGGCCAATACCAGGAGGGATTCCATCCTGAAATATGAGACAAACACACACACACACACACACACACACACACACACACACACACACACACACACACACACACACACACACACACACTCATGAACTAACACTCCAGCTGCACGGAGGCCGACAGGGAGAGACTATAGAGGGTGGCAAACACCGCACAAATGAGCAGTGGCTGCATTTCAGCCCTCCTTGACTGCCATCTAGAACTCCCGTTGTCTCAGCAGGGCCAGAAACATCTTGAAGGACACCACCCACCCCTGCTTCCATCTCTTTAACCGGTTGCCCTCTGGCGGGCGCTTCAGGTCCATACGGTCCAGAACAAACAGATCCAGGGATAGCTTCTTCCCCAAAGCTGTCACCTACTTACTATACCTCAAATGTGCAAATTGTGCTAAATATGTGTGCGCTTTTTCGGAGCTGCTGTTTAAAACTCATTGTACTGTGCATGACAATAAAGGCTTTCTATTGAAGTTCTGTTCTATTTTACACGTGCACACACACATTTTTCTATTACTGTACATGCATTGAGTAGATGTACAATGTCTCTCTTTCTCTCTCTCTCTCTCTCTCGCTCTCTCTCTCTCACACACAAACCAAACGCAAAAGAAAGTGAATGCACACACAAATAAACATTTTGAGTAGATGAACAATGTTACACACACGCGCACGCGCACACGCACACGCACACGCACACACACACACACAGTACTGGTCATGTACCTGGTTTTCCCACTTCCAGTCCTGACCCCTCATGATCCTGGTGCCGAGCTTCATCATGGCGGCCATCTCTGGGCCAGACAAGGCTTTGTGGCCTGCCTGTGTAGGTGGCTGTGTGGAGGGCAGTAACTCCACTATCTTGAGGTCATATTTGCCATTACTGCCCATACGGTAGACATTTTCATCACCAGCATCCCACCTCACCCGGATCCACCCACTCTCACTCAGCTGACCAATCACGCGGCCCGCACCAGGAGGGGTGCCGTCCTGAAATATGGGATAAACACACACGTGCACACACACATACAAACAAACAAACACATAAACAAATACACATGTTCAGTGTTTCACACACAAACACACACACACACACACACAGTACTGGTCATGTACCTGGTTGTCCCACTTCCAGTCCTGACCCCTCATGACCCTGGTGCCGATCTTCATCATGGCGGCCATCTCTGGACCAGATATTGTGCTACCTGCAGGGGGAGACAGCAGCAACATTCATACATATAGATGCACACCACCATAAAATGAATTGTAGAAATATGCATCGCCTGCTTCATATCTATTTTTCAAACTGTTGAAAAATATGTAAACTACTATGAAAACATTTGGAATCTGAAATGATTGTCCTCATTTTCTGCCAACATCACTGTGATTCACATATTATCATGTTTAAAAGGATAATTAACAAGCCCTTTTAATTATACTTTATGGCTGTAGACTGTTTAAAGAAATAATTTCATTCATTGGGGATATTTCAACTTATACATTTCAATTGCATGGCTATTTTTATGTCACGTTCACCTCTATGAGGAGAATCATCATAGCTCAATTTTTACTTGCTAACAGAATGCATAAGAAAACCTGACCCATGAACAAACACAAAACTCTGCATGGCATTTCTCTGGGAATACTGAAGGTATAGAGAGATACCTCTATGGTGTGATTCGTTTGGTCAAATATAATGTATGTTGTTTGCACAAATGCCTTCTGCTACTATTTAAATATAAATACAAACAAACACTACCTTTAAGTCCTTTAAGACCTTTAAGTCACAGAACTGATCTTCTGGTAGCTTAGCTAAACAGGTCAGGGTAGTATTTAGTACCTAAACTTGGTTAATAGCTTCTATGTGTAATTATTAATGAACAAATAAGGCATCTATTGGCTGCTGAGTTTTGATGGGCTGTTGATTGTCATTTTGTGGAGTGAGTCAAAATTTACTGAGATGTGAGCACAATGTTGCCTAATAATAATATACCAAATTCCCAAAGGCCCTCAAAGGACTATATCTCATACAGTTTGAGAACTAGATTTTTGTGATGCCTTACACAACATAATGCCCCGTGAAAAAAGTTGTTGCATTGATCATTAATCACTAGGTGGCACTACTCCGCAAATTACTCATAATCAGCCTGGTTAACTGACACAGGGGACTATTTACCCTAAAATGTCATTTTTGGCAAATACAGTACTTCTTCATCTATTGATACTGTGCAGTATTGTGTTGCAGCACCCCCTTTGAGCAAAATATGAAGAAATATATACAAAAGATGGGGTAGTCAAACAGTGTGTATGACACAGACAGTGAAGTTTGAACCTTTACATCTCAACATACTAATTAGTGAAGGATTTTTGCATGGAGCATTATTCACAGTGTGGCATTAGTCAACAAAGGTTGCAATGACCTATAGGGCCATGAGCTGTCGGAAGCCATCTTGTAATTTCTTAAAGAGAAACTATGCAGGATTGGTGATTTCATCTTAAGTTTCGGTTTCGTTTTTCATTTTCGTTCGTTTTATGCTTGCATATTTCTCTGCAGAGCTTCCCCGACAGCTTTAGCGTGTATATTTATGCATATATAGGCTATATATAAATATATAAATTGCAAGCGTGGTTCTTCTTATTCTTTATGCGTCTCAGCCTTCCAGATGTAGACAGGGAACGATCGTCTCCCTAACAAACTGCAAGGTTGCAATAGCGGATAGGGACACTGGGGGCGGGAGGAAATATTACTGTTTTCGATAAAACTGGTCAGTCAAGTAAAACAACGATTTCTAAGCGATATTATGACTATGAAAAAGTTGCATAGGGTCTCTTTGAGTGTAATTACACTATGGATGCAAAATGTTGATGAGCACTATAAGACCAATCTGCAAAGCATCAACAGCCCTAATAGTATTGAATCAAATTGGGGGTCATTGCACTCATCAGGTTAAGTGGATGATTATGGGATGTACTAACCTGAGCACACCACACCAGCATCTTCACCATGGTCACAGTTGTGTGTTCCTAATCCACTATGGGAGCACTCTGTAAGGGATTCTTCAGCACCAGTACAGTTGACATCATCCATCCAGATGTCCCCACTCCCCATGCCAAAGTGGGCTTCATTGGGGGCAGACACAGCACCTCCACATCCCAGCTGTCTACACACCACCTGTGCATCTCTCATGTCCCAGCTATCATCACACACAGTGCCCCACTGGCTGTTGTAGTTTAACTCTACTCTACCTGAGCACGTTGTGCTCCCACCAACCAGCCTGATCTGGGCAGCTTGTGCAAAAGGAAAATAACTTAATTATTAGAGCACTCTAATTATTTCAGCAGAATAAATATTTATTGAACAAATACTATGTAGGTTATTGACATGACATGACAGGTCTATGAAGACCAATACATGCATAAATGAAGCTTAGCAAACATTCATTGCCTTTATACAAATCTTAAATCAAACAATAGTTAGTGCAGTGCCCGTACGTATAGGCCACCAAAAATGTTTTCCAAGAAACCTGTTGCCAAATGACATTGATGCAGTATCATGTTAGATTGTGATGATGTAGAATCAAGCCCGTGCAGTTAGTAGAGCTTTTTACTGTCTTTGCTGTTTTTGTCCAAAAACGACCAAACTTTGCACTGCAGTCACGCATGTCATTAGCAAGACACGTATTAAATCTTAGGTCAGTCGGATGAGTGGTTCGAGAGTTATGCGTGCCACACACATACAGCCGTTCCTTGCATTAATAGATAGATACTGTAGATAGATACATAGATGGAACTCACCAGCTTGAAGAGGGGCAGACAGAAAGACTATCACTGGAAAAAATATAATGGTTGAGTAGGCTAGTTATTAGATACAGTATATGCAAGCATTCACAGTGAAAAAGGCCAAGAATAAAGAAATTGCACAGTAGGCTACGTATATAGTATATTCCAATATTTGGAATGTGTTCTAAATTAGCCCATATATCTAGATATCTATCTCGAATTCAAATGTACCTAAATTGACCGCAACCATATGTCAACCTGCGTTGTGTGGAACCACTGCGGTCCAGCCCTGCACACGCCCAGGGAACACCTGCCACTGACAGATGTATCTGTTGTTCAATATGATTACTTGATTCTCTGAAAAATACTTTGAGATGGATCTACAGAGTGACTGGATTTGCATCTCTACTGAGTGCCAAATCAGCGCTCTTTATTCAACAACCTAACAAATAGTCTGTTAGACTATGCAGTTCATGTCCTTTGCTTTTGCTGTTGTACCATGCACAATTGATTACTTTATTAATGATCCTGATCCAATTCCATTAAGAAGAAAAGGGCAACTAAATACATCGTACTGATGTGATAACATGTCTGTTGTGACTCCTTACCTGTCAGAGATAGAATACAAAGGAGAAGTGCTGATGGAAGAAAGCAAAATGTCAACATGAGAAATTGTTGTTGGCCTTTTTTTTTTTTTTTTTTTTTTATTTGTTTATTTGTCAGGGACAATGCAGCGCACATTATTACATACATAGCTATCACAGTCAATGCCATAACAATGTCTGTAGATGTGTTACATAAAAGGTTTCTAGCCAGTTGGCTAATTTGCAACCCCAGTCCCTGGTCAGACCTTTCTAAAAAACATGTTGTAGTCTAAAAGTAATCTAAAAAGTGTAGTATATGTGTGCAAACACCTCTCTATACATATATAGACCAACAAAAGATCAAGGTAATTTTAGTGTTCATACCCTGACCATACACAACAGAATAACCACAACATACAAAGGAGCATCACAACCAGTAAGTCACATAACATAACCCCCAGACACCCAGCTGCCCACATACTCTCACTTATATGGACAGCCAGTCACAACATACCCCAATACACTAACACAGACAGCAAATCACATACAATACAACCCCCAGATATACCTAGCCGCCCGCAAACTCTCACCAATGCGAACAGCCAGTCACACACACACACACACACACACACACACACACACACACACACACACACAAACACACACACACACACACACACACACACACCCCAGACAGCAAAACATCACATCACATAAGACACAGTCCCCAGATACCCAACCGCCTGCAAACTCTCACCAATGCGAGCAGCCAGGCATCAACAGACAGTACAGTAAAACATAGACAATAGAGTGTGCGTGTGTGTGTGTGTGCATGCGTGTCCTAGTGGCTGCAACCCTGATTTACTTTCAGCCAGTGTTTTACCTTACTGCTAAATGTTTTCAGTTCAGTTTGTGTTTTTAGTTCTATTGGTAAGTCGTTCCAAAAGCGGGTTCCTATTACTGAGAAACATGACTGGCCAAATGAGGTTTTGCGCCCCTCTACTGTGCAGTTACCACCCACTGCTCCCCTTGTGGCCACGCTCCTTGCATTTGATTTTGTGACAAATGGACAGAGTTATTTGCTATTTTCATGTAAATCATTATTACCATTCTACTTTATTATTGCTGAAATACTTTGTAGTAATTGTATAATGTACAGTAAGCTGCCTAAAGAAGTTATATCCTATTTTCTTTAGTCTGTCACTCATGTCTTCATCATATCTGTAATTTCCCTCTGAGTTGATGATGCATATTTGTACAGTATAGACTAGAGTACACACACACACACACACACACACACACACACACACACTCACAGGAAAGGTGTTAAATTATTTGCACTATAAGTATGCAATTACCCAGTGGCCAATCAAAAAACAAGACTATTTAACATTACACATCATGGAATCCATGAAGACTATATAGCCTATATATATAAAAGAAAGTAGAGAAAGAAGCCACATGGTTAAACTTTGATAAAATGTGCCTCATGACTTAGTTGATTAGAACATTGTATGTACATGTACAGTATGTCTTGTAGAATAACAGACATTCCAGAGATCACAAGTCATATCCACTGACATTGGCTATTTTGGATTTATGATGTAACACATCAGGGAAGTAAATATTAATAAACATAGTGATCATATAAGAATATAATAGAGGCAATGGAGATTCCTGTATACTGACTTTGAGTAAATATGGCAAATTGTGGTGTAAACCAATGTTTTGCTCAATTTCTTAGCTATTTTGGGGAGCATGCAAATATAAGTGCATAATGGAAAGCCTCCATGCTTTTTATGAGATTCAGCATAGAAAGAAAAAGCATAGGCTCAATTTGAATTTCTTCTGTATGACAGTAAAGGCTTTAGGACATCATTCTCACAGTCATTCAGCTGTTGCACTGACACACTAGTCTACCTTTTATCATCTCTTTTATAATGCTTCTTTTAGCATCCCTTTTTCCTCACTTGGAAAAATATAATTTGCTTTCCTATATGCTGTTTTGCTGAAGTGCTGAAGTTGCTTTTTTTTGCTTTAGGTCTTTAGTCTTCATGGATTCCTATGTGATTGATCAATTAACTGAATCTCATGCCATGATGTGTAATGTTGAATAGGCTTTTTTTTTGATTGCCCACTGGGTAATTGCTTACTTATAGTGCAAAGAATTTAACATCTTTCCTTTGTTTATCTGAAATTAAAATAATCTAAAGGCCTCACATTTCATTTATGAATTAACAAGGTCCAACTGCTCTTTTGAAAAATATTATTAATAATAATAATACAAAATATTATTACTAATAATAATCATAATAATAATAATTATAGTGATAATCTGGAACTAAATGTCATTATTAGTATCATGATTACTATTGTTATTATTATTATTATTAATAATAATAATAATAATGTTTGTATTATTTAATGTATCTATCAATGTTATGCTATGTATTTCCATTCTATATTACATTATATATACATTATATATATGTATGTGAATATAATATATATATATACAGTATATACTGTATATATATACAGTATGTATACTGTATATATATATAGTATGTATACTGTATATATATTATATTCACATACATACGTTAAAATTGTACTGAGCTTTTAACTGCAGATTGAGATTTGAGTTAAATACCTCTTTCAAACTTTCACTGGTTGTAATTACAGGAGCAAATCATCAACCCTAAATAAATCTATCTAGAATGTTCACATATTAGTTTTTTTGCCTGGTAACATATGTGAATATTACAACCAGTGAAAGTTTGAAAGAGTTATTTGGTAACTCAAATCTCAATCTGCAGTTAAAAGCTCGGTACAATTTTAACTCCAATCAAGCAGTGTCTCACTCCCTTGCTTAGCTGGATACAACAAAGACAGAATCTCATGCCAACACAAAAATATGTCCCTCCTTTGTGCCTCTTATTTCATCAGTAAATATTAAACTAGTAGGAACCCCAAACTAAATGATTAAAGAAGAATTATTACATTGAAAAAAATATATACATATATCTGAAAGCAAATTGTATTAAAAAAAATATTAGTTGTTTTATTAGTAGCAAACAACGAGTTTTGCTGTTTGGCTTCCTCTGAGAGCAATCCTGAGGAAGCCAAATTGCGAAACACGTCATTCACTGCGGTGTGTGTGTGTGATCTCCTGATATTCCTGCACATTGCCAGCACCTGGTTCCTCAAGACGAGTGACTTGTGCACAGATAGTTAGGCTATTATTTAATATAATTTGATATTTACATCAAAATAATTTACACACCTACAATGATGACATAATTTGTATTTGTATTTGTATCATTTAAATATGACATTTGTTTCCATTGATTTACAAATGAATACATTGAAAAAAACAAACATACCTAAGTGTTGAAAATGGTGAGAAGACATTCTTCTACCTCCTTGTTACAGGCCTACTAGGAGTGAACTATCTGGGTGTCTTCTCTCCTTATCTAATGGTCAGAGGTAATATGATGACACATAATGAACTGGAAAGTGCAACTGTTGGAGGAGTTGGAATGAAAATAGCATATGCTCTTCACATTCTGTTCCTCATTTTATTTTATTTTTTTCCTGTTTAGTTTGTTTGAACGGTAAAATATGTCTGATAACGCGAGGTCATCAAAATGATGTTGGAAGGACAGAGATACATGACAGTGTGTTTAGAACATCTTCATCAACATCAACTCATTCACTAGAGCTATGGTTTACTGAATGACTACCATACAGTTATTCAACACATGAGGTGAATCAGTGAGCATTCCAAACACACTGTGAGGGTGGGCAGTGCCTAACTCAAATTATACTGTCTTTAGAGGGCTTAAAATCATAGGTTAATTAAAACAATACCTAATTTATATCACTGTCAGCTGATTGCTTCAAACACACAACCCAATTGAAATATAAATATCAGAAGTCACTCTCAGAAAGGATGTGTTAGAGATAACACGTCAATGTGTTTAGGTAAGGACAACACAAGTTTTGTGTTGTTTTCCAACATAAGTTGTGTTATTTGTTACACAATATGTGTTGGAAATAAAAAAAAAACTTGTGTTGAAAATGACACCACTTATGTTGGAAAACAACACAAACTGTGTTGTCCTTACCTATAATGTTATTTCCAACACATCCTTTTTGAGATTGTGGTTGCCCTGAGCAAATAAAGGTCACGAGTCCTCAGGATAATGGACGGATCGAGAGGGGTTACCACCGGGTTACCACCGGGTGCCCACAAGGGGTTACCATCGGGTTACCACAAGGGGTTACCACAAGGGGTTACCACCGGGTTACCACCGGGTTACCATCGGGTTACTACAAGGGGGTTTACAACCGGGTTACCACAAGGGATTACCACCGGGTTACCACAAGGGGTTACCACCGGGTTACCACAAGGGGTTACCACCGGGTGGTTAAAACTTGGAAACTTGCCCAAGCTGGAACTATCAGATGCACAGGACGTGAAAACGCCCGATTAGGCTACTACTGTAACCTCGGTACTCTGAAGGATATGAAAACGGCAGTGTTGTTTGAATGCAGTTATAGTAAGAGGCCATTACCAAAGAAATTGACTGGAAACATAACAATGCAACAAAATCCTGTGCACCAAGTTAACTAAGCAACTTTTAATTTTGTTGATAAAAGGCTTAATAGTATTCTCAATTGTGGTGAAAACTGAAAGCCATTATTGTAGAGAAAAGTAAGTATGTTAGGAAGGTATAGGTGGCATATGCCATTGAATGTCAATTTAATCAACATTCATGTTTTCCTACACCAGAGGAAGTATGATGTGTAGCAAAGGTCTTTGACCTGATGAATTCTGTGAGTCAGCAAGTTCCATGTGAAAATCTGTCCGTGAAAGCAAAGGTTGAACTTCTATAGACTTTCCAACGGGATAATAACCCTGAACACAAAGCTGAGACAACAAAATAGTGGCTTAGGGTAACCTATGGGAATGTCCATGAGTGGCCCATCCAAATCGCAACTTTAGCCCAATCTAAAAAGGCATGAAACGATTAACATGACATGGAAGAAAAGAATATGGGTTGTCCATCAAATGTTTGACCTCCTTAGCCGAGACTAGTTTCTTAGGAAATAATTAGAACAGCTATGTGAAGTGCTGGCACAGAGCTACAGAGCCTAAAATATTGTTTAATTATTATTATTTCTCCCAGATAACACGCATCCCTCTAGGTCACTTGATGTGACTTAGAACCACAACTGAGCCCTAACATCAGGTCTTGTGAAGCTTTGTGCAAAAGACCATTATTTGCCAATGTATGCTGCGTTTTGCAAAATGCAGATGGAAACTCCCCATAGGTCTTTTGGTTACCCAAAATACATACAGAAAATAAAAGCCTCACTGTGTGGCAACCACAAGGTGTAGAAACATAATCCTTGTCTCAAATGAAAGGTAGTGTAGCAGTATGGTATACTGTGGGCACCATCAGGTAGGCTACCCCTGCTGATTGTCAAACAATTAGTTGTCAGCCAATTGTGGTGCACGGTTGTTTTTATAAAAGCCAGGTGGCAGTGTGTTTTAACGTGTGACTGACACAGAGTGCAAGCCCTGCTTCCTGGTTCTCCCAGATCTTCTACTGTGGGTCTGCTGTCTGGAAGATGCTAGCTTGCGTAGCGCAGTTGGCGATCACCAGCTGGAGTGGGTGGAACGCTGTTGGGTGCTACCTGAATGGGTTGCTGCCTCCCCTTCGGGGCTGCAAGTTGATGTTAACGGAACTACAATAACACCCCCGCTCATGTGAAGGGAACACTGCTGCTTTGCCGACCCCTGCTTTGCCTGCTGTTGTGTGTCGCTTGGCCTAGCTTGATGCGCTATCCGAGCCAATTGACTGGTTTAGTGTCAATGTGCGCCACTTGTTGGACTGTTGAGTGTATGTGCGGTTATGTGTACGTCTGTCTTCCACACTGGTAATCGTCTAGCGAGATGGCTGCGACCTCTCCGAATTATGTGTTTATGTACAGTATGTAGCTTGTGTCAATCTTTTTGTATATTCGTGTGTCATTCATTTTAGTTCTGTCTTCCCTACTTCCCCAGGAGCTGAGCGCCAAAGGTGGAGGGGCAGTACTTGTGGTGGTGGCGTCCCTTTTTCAGTGTGTCAACTCACTTAAATCATGTTGCTGTGCTGCTGTGCATATGAACTTTGAGCACGTGTGCCTTTGGGTGATTCTGCATTGGATGTAACTTGCCCCAGATAGCCTCCTCCACTGGTAAGCCTCAGTGTCCTCCTCCCTGTGTGTGTGTGTGTGTGTGTTTGTGTAAATAAAAACATATTATTATGGACCCACGTCTCTCTATTTAGTAAAACGAACTTGTGTGCCGTTAGTAAACCTGGTTAACATTGAAGCAATATTCCTCTGGGTGAAATTCCCAGAGTGGCGTAGTCAGGCTATCCAAAATACTGCTCTTGCCACAGTAGCACTGAGGCTTCTTGTTGGTTCTTGTTGGTTCTGATATAGAATGATGACTACACAAAATATGGAATAATTACACTTCTCTATTTCTGCCATATTTTGTTGGTTCAATGGGTGTGTACAGTATAAGATGGACTATACACCTGCACAACTAATACTGGATAAAACAAAATGAATATTCAATTTATATGAGATTCCTGTGAATATTTCACCCAATATGCTGTATCTACTGTAGTTATTGCTTAGGATACACACTGCAGCTAGAGGGTAGGGAAGCCCCAAATATCGGAGAAGGGGGTGGAGGGCATTTCTTTATACCGATCGATTGAGACATAGTAAGATTAATCTGACCATGTAAAGCACTTTACACATTGTATATGACAAATGTTGTCATGTATGGATTCCCAAGAGTCCAAGCTTTCAAATGGTGTATAATATTAATATGTTACATAGCAATAGGGTGCATATATTTGTTTTAGAATGTTGGGTGGAGGTGGGGGAGCAGAGTAGGTGTGCCATGGAGGGTTCCATACCATTTGCCTTTAGTGTTGATGGGGAGATACCATTTTGGCAAAATACTGCCCACTGCTGGACATTAATGGGTCTGCATGTAATTCACAGTGGATTCTACAGTAACAGAGTTTAAAGGAATAGTTCGGAATTTTGGACATAGGACCTCATTTCCAACTTTACCGAGGTGATATAGGTCGGTGGAGACCGTTTTTATCGCGTTTAGCCCCTTCCTTCAGTTGTAGCGTCCCCCTTTGCTAACGCTGGTTTTGAGCTAAAGCATTTCTACGGTAACATCAGTCTGACATCAACAACAGTCTTGCTCACTCCACCGCACACCCGAGACAAGTCAATTAAAACGTCAGACTATCGATATACATGTCCGTGTTGATAGAATAATTTTAGAAATAAAACTAACCTTGCAACTCAATGATTTATTACATTTTGAGGGACTAGTTTCTCAATATCAATCCGCCACTGCCATACAGGGAACAAAGTAGGCTATTGCAATGCGATGCAAGGTTAGTTTTATTTCTAACATTGTTCTATCAACACAGTCATGTGCATCGATAGTCTGAAGTTATAAATTATTTGTTTCGGGTGTTCTGTGGAGTGTTTTCAGTGGCAGGCTGGATGTTACCGTTGACTTGCGTTATCTCGGCACCTAGGTTAGCACGAGATGAACGCTGCAACTCAAGGAAGGGCAGAAATTCACTGAAAATGGTCTTCACCGACCTATATCATCCCGACTAAGTTGGAAATTAGGTCCTATGTCCAAAATTCCGAACTATTGCTTTAATCACATCTCCTCCTCCTGAAATCATTCCCCTAGTTAATGTCTGGATACAGGTGAATTGGTGAGCTGAAAACAATCATACGTTGTGCATTGATACAATGAAATGTTTAAATGTTAGCAAATTTTAAAAAAGAAATAAAAGAAAAAAACTTGAAAAGGGTGACACATAAACTGAATTACTTTATTTATCTTCGGTATCAAAGCTTCCATTTATTGTGAGCAAAAAGAATGACTTTGAAACAATACACTGATGATTTAGATAAATAGTATTCAATTATCATAACCAGAGTGTAAGGTACAATCAGATCTCACCTTAGCACAATATTATCCTGAAAAATGAGTTATATAGAGAATATATAATACAGTTGTGCACACAAGTTGACCATGCTAAAGTTGATTAAAAGAGGAATAAAAAAAATCGTCTTATTGCCTTAATTAAAGAAATGAGGACAAATCCAACCTTTAAAGACGCCAATTTTCTTTGTAAATGAATAATGTTTTGTAAAGAAATAAATGTCCCTCCTTAAAATACAGGAGACATACAGTAAGTATACGGTACACCCCTTATGTTAAATTCCCTTAGAGGCAGGCAGATTTATATTTTAAAAGACCAGTTCATTTCATGGATCTAGGATACTATGCATCCTGATAAAGTTCCCTTGGCCTTGGGAATTAAAATAGCCCCACATCATCACATACCCTCAGAGGTTGGCATGGGGTACTTTCCACAAGATAACCTCTCAATGCAAATTAAACCCGCTAGGCTAATATAAATAAATATAATTAAACTATGCCCATTTCTAGGTATGGTGATGATGTGGAGCTATTTTAACTCCAAAGACCAAGGGAACTTTATCAGGATGGATGCATTACAAAAAACCCTAACTTTTAACATGAATAAAAACACAGCATCAGACAGGTGGGGCGCAATCACAACGAATCACGGAAGCAAAAGCACAGATCGTTACCCTCACATATATACTGTGGTCTGCTTAAGATGCAAATTCAACTTCTTCCTCCAGCTGAGATGGTATCTGCTCTGCCTTCACTGGCTCTGTTGGCTTTGGTACTTCAAATGACGTCATCGGCCCTAGGGTTAAGGACAAACAACAATAATGTTATTGCCATAGTCTTTCTATTAGCATATTAATTACCTGGTCCATATGCCATATGGACCAGGTATACCATATGATTTATTATAGTAGAGTGGGTGCTCACAGTATTCGTCATTGATCACATATACATGCTGTGTCGTGTTTTTCTTCCACAGCAACACTGAGCACAGGACTATCACAAGGAGCAACAGCCCAAGTGCTGCCCCATAGACCACAGAGGGATGTACAGATGCTATATGGTGAGACCACTCCATCCACGTCAGTGCTGGAGAGCAAACGGCATATGTCACAAAAGAAAAACAAAGTATCATAACAATGTGATTTAACACACAGGGAGTGTTTCTATACTGTACCTCTTATGATCACACAAAGCACATCTGTTTTTCCGGAGGTGAACACACGTGCAGACAGAGTGACCTCATAGAAGCAGCTGTAGTTCCCTGAATGGAAAAAGTCTGCTTCAGGAAAGTCGAAAGAGGCAGAGTGATTGACCGCCTGCTCAGTCCAGATCTCCGCTGACCCATCAGAGGTGAGGTGGAAAGAGCCTCCTTGGTACTGCGGCTTGGTGGAGCAGACGATGGAGAAGCTTTGGCCCCAGGGGACCTCTGGGCCGTTGGGCCCTAAGACCAGCTCTCCCTCTGGGGCACTCACAGAGATGATGGGCTGTGACAGGGACACTGGAGGACATAAAACACACATCTCGCCATGTATACAAGTTCAAGTTTATTGTCATATACTTGATAAAGATGGCAATCATATACCATTGTTAGATTCACAGTCAACTTCACAGAGTCAAGTCTTAAAGGTTGGAAACTTGGCGGAGGAAATAATCAGGCAATTTATGGTAGAGTTCATAATACAATGCACCGTCACATGGTTCCCAAGGCCTTTGGAGAACAGCCGTTACAGTTTTTTCCAATCGTTTACACACTAAAATCAAGATTAACAGACAGTTAACAATACTTAACACTTAAGAAGCAAAACGCCTGCGCAGAGTAGTACAACAGTATGCACAAATTCAGCTTCACACTTTTTGCGAAACATTACACACAGTGAATGTCAAAACGTAAAACACATTTTCACACCTTAGACACAGATAAAGATTGTTAGGTACTTCCTTGTCATTATAAAGCCCTGGCTTGCCAATGACCACACCAATGAACAAATTGAATAATCACATCCACCAGGTGTGTAAGCACACATGTGCAAAATTGAAAACGCAGCACTCAGGTGTGTTATGCTCGATCCTCGAGGGGCGTTCCCACTGATCTATAACTAACACTGGATAGACTATCCCATTGTTTTCGCCCCATCATTCACTATGTCGATCAGTGAGGATCGAGGCCAGAGGAGCGAGGGAGGACGTATAAAAGCCCAAATGAGAGGCACCCATAGCCTGTGATGTGGTGAACTCTTATGGCCTGATCCAGCTAGACAGAGAGATTATTAGAGTATTATGTATTGTTGTTACTTGTTTGTATTGTTGCTTTAGATTTTCTTCAGTGACTGTAAGTGTACAGTACTTTTTGTTTGTGTACAGATTTTTATTTTTCTACACTTTACAGTAGCAAGAACTATAATTTTGGCATTTTCTGTTGATTGACTTGTCACTGTAACTGAACATATGGTTCAGTGAAAGAAATAAATATTGTCTGCAGCATCAGTTTTGTGCATTGCTTGATGAGGGTTCATCAAAATATTTTTGTCATCTAAATTATCCTAATGCTCTCAAACAATATGTCTGAATACGATCCATATAGGGTTTTTACAGATGTGTTTTGAATTTATTGTGTTGGTGTGTATAAGATAGCGACAGTGTGGAATCATTCAAAGAATGTGTTAGTGATATGAGAACAGTATAAGGTTTTATCAATGTGTTTATTGTTTTGACAGAAATATTTCATTTTGCTAACAATCTGTTATGTTCTGCTGATTGGGTGTTGTGTTTGGTTAATTGTGTGATATGTTTAGACAAAAAGAGCCCCGTTTTCAAAATTGTGTGTAAACGATTGGAAAAAACTGTAAAACAACATTGTAGACCTTCCACCATACTTTATACTTTGCATCCTACCATGTATTCTTTCAACTAGAGCACTTACAGTAACACAGGTAATATCACTAATTAACTGATCTACCTGACTGGCAATTAGATGAGCTGGTTTACTAAAGGTTGGATCAAATACTTGGAAGGACTTTTATTTCCTGAACCCCCGGACGTACTCCTCAGGACATGCTTGTATTCCAAACCCATCTTGTTTTTGCTGCTAAAATGCTGAATATCCATTTTATATGACCGTAGATGACAATTCCTGGCAAAGTCCATTTTTTTCCCTGGCATGCCCTCTAGGTAATCAATGAGAATGTAGTTCATAGCTGACATGGTGACCCCAAAGATGATACTTTACTGGCTGGGGGCACCTGCACCGTATGCCGGCGACCCGAGTTCGATTCCCGCCCCGTGGTCCTTTCCAGATCCCACCCCAACTCTCTCTCATACTCACTTCCTGTCTGTCTCTCTACTGTCCTGTCCAATTAAAGGCATAAAAAGCCCCAAAAATATACTTTAAAAAAAAATAAATAATAAAAAAAATTATGCTTTTCCCTGAAACTCTACTGTAACCTTATGGATTTTATTTTACTACAGTAGGTACAGTAGATGAAACTACAAATTAGTGTCTAAATAACTGTAGGTAGATACAAGAGTAACTTTTTTTTTTCCGAAGCCTTTCTCTGACTTGCAATGGTCAATACAATGGCCAAAACTCTTATTTGTATAGTGTATTGTCTGAAGTACAGTATAAAGACAAATTCTTACCCACTACAGTGAAGCTGATGGCCTCACTGCGAGAGGAGGTGAAATCACGACCAGAAACTCTTGTTTGATACCGGCAGTAGTAGGATCCTCCATGGGCAAAGTCCACCTGACGGATGGTGAAAACAGCAGAGGTTCCTGAGGCTGCCTTTGTCTCTCTATAGGACCCAGAGAGCTGCTGTAGGTTGAATGTCCCACCCAGGTACTGAGTGGAGATGGAACAGCTCATCTGGACTTGCTGACCCCAAGATGAATTTCTTTCCGTTTGAAGTGTGAGAACTGGTTTAGGCAGTGTAACTGGGATATGAAAATTGAGGACATGTTAAAAAATGACCACACTACAAATCATATCTAATCTATGCATTTTCTCCAAATTGTCCTTGTCAACCTAAGAAATCTTAAGAAATGCAGTAAAGTCCAGTTCATGATATCTAAGATTTCTTTGTTGAAAAAAAGAGGAATCCATCCTGTAGACCTACTAAGACTTAACAAGCATTGTGGGTCACATTATCACTCCACTGTAAATTCCTGGGAGAATGAAAATCACTAAAATTCAGTGCTGAAGGAAAGAAAATTGCTGGTTAAACCTAAACAGCCTATGAACATGGTATCTTGCCGGATATACATGTAAAACTCATAGCTTGAAAAGTGATACATGACAAGCTACCACAATTCATCAACATCTCACCGTGCACAGAGAAGCTGACAGAATCACTGCGAGAGGAGGTGAAATCACGACCAGACACTCGTGTTTGATACCGGCAGTAGTAGGATCCTCCATGGGCAAAGTCCACCTGACGGATGGTGAAAACAGCAGAGGTTCCTGAGGCTGCCTTTGTCTCTCTATAGGACCCAGAGAGCTGCTGTAGGGTGAATGTCCCACCCAGGTACTGAGTGGAGATGGAACAACTCATCTGGACTTGCTGACCCCAAGATGAATTTCTTTCCGTTTGAAGTGTGAGAACTGGTTTAGGCAGTGTAACTGGGATATGAAAATTGAGGACATGTTAAAAAATTACCACACTACAAATCATATATAATCTATGCATATTGTCTAAATTGTCCTTGACAACCTAGTCTGAGCGTTCCCATCCTGCCTTGCGCGGTGATTTTATTCACGCTGCTAATGAAGTCTGGAAACTACTGCCCTAATTTTTGACTGAGATAAGGGACCAATCAAAGAACAGGGGGGAAAGCAAGACGATGATGAGCTATGCACAGACACATTTGATAGAGATCCGTGGCGCCCAATGAACGGATCTGGGCGCCATTTTCAAATATGAAAAAATGAACGTCTGGTTGCCAGGTAGACTCTAGCCAGGCTATTGTCAACCTAAAAAATCTTTTGGACTGCAGCATAGTCTACTCCATGACATCTAAAAAAATTTTGTTGGAAAAAATAGATAAATCCATCTTGTAGACCTACTAAGACTTAACAAGGATTGCGGATGACAATATCCCTCAACTATAAATTCCTGGGAGATTGAAAATCACTAAAATGCAGTGCTGAAGGATAGAAAATAGCTGGTTAAACCTAAACAACCTATAAACATATCTTGCTGGATACCCAAACTATGTACATGTAGTTTCAAAAGTGATACATGACATAAGCTACCACAATTAATCAACATCTCACCGTGCACAGAGAAGCTGACAGAATCACTGCGAGAGGAGGTGAAATCATGACCAGACACTCGTTTTCGATACTGGCAGTAGTAGGGTCCTCCATGGGCAAAGTCCACCTGACGGATGGTGAAAACTGCAGAGGCTCCTGAGGTTGCCTTTGTCTCTCTATAGGACCCAGAGAGCTGCTGTAGGGTGAATGTCCCACCCAGGAACTGAGTGGAGATGGAGCAGCTCATCTGGACTTGCTGACCCCAAGATGAATTTCTTTCCGTTTGAAGGATGAGATCTGGTTTCGGCAGTGTAACTAGGATATGAAGAATTGGGGACGTTAAAAAAATGACCACACTACAAATCATATCTAGTCTATGCATTTTCTCCAAATTGTCCTTGTCAACCTAAGAAATCTTAAGGAATGCAGTAAAGTCCAGTTCATGATATCTAAGATTTTTTTGCTGAAAAAAAAAAAAAAATCCCCCCTGTATAGACCTGTCCTAAGACTTAACAAGCATTGCGGGTTACATAATCACTCCTCTGTAAATTCCTGGGAGAATGAAAATCATTCAAATGCAGTGCTGAAGGAAAGAAAATAGCTGCTTAAACCTAAACAACATAAACATACAGTATCTTGCCGGATATAAAACCCAAACTATGTAGCTTGAAAAGTGATACATGACAAGCTACCACAATTCATCAACATCTCACCCTGCACAGAGAAGCTGACAGAATCACTGCGAGAAGAGGTGAAATCACGACCAGACACTCGTGTTTGATACCGGCAGTAGTAGGATCCTCCATGGGCAAAGTCCACCTGACGGATGGTCAAAACAGCAGAGGTTCCTGAGGCTGCCTTTGTCTCTCTATAGGACCCAGAGAGCTGCTGTAGGGTGAATGTCCCACCCAGGTACTGAGTGGAGATGGAGCAGTTCATCTGCACAGGCTGACCCCAAGATGAATTTCTTTCCGTTCCAAGTATGAGAACTGGTTTGGGCAGTGTAACTGGGAAGAAAAACAATAAAGAACATTAGTTTCCTCGTCTATCAGAGAAATTCATCTCTAAGAATTCCAGATTCTCTGCTTTCTTCATGTTCATCCGTAACCTGCGTTGTGTTGACTGCACAGATCAACACTGCACTGGCCTGAAATCAAACCTGCAACTCACAGCACCTCAGAATGGGAGTCAAGTGTGCTAGCATCTAAGGTAAACCGATAGGGTGCTAGCTCTCTCTTCATCTAACCTTTTTAAAGCATTAGGAGGGAGGTGTATCTAACATCCAAACTGCACATTCACGTGCTAGCTGGCTACCATTCCACATGTAGTCAATCTGTAAAGATTCATGGTCAACTACTCAATATCAAGTAATATTTTACTTGTACAATGCTGACATGCCCATTACACTTATTTAGAAAGTATCGGCTAGCTAGTTACACAACTAACACAAATAACTCACAATTTTGTCATAATGTAATGCAGCATTTTAACAAATCCAACAAAGCTGAGCTGTATAAGGCCACCATGCATAGCAATTTCAGTAGTAAAAGACATCACTGATTCACACAATGGCTATGCCACCCTATTAGAATACTACTTAAAAAAAAATGTTAAGGAGAAGATAGAAACAGCTCATTATGACGAAAGAAGTTGTGAGAAATATTTTGAAAAGCAAAACAAAGAAATTTGAGTAGAAGCATATGATGCAAGCTACCCCAATTCATCAACATCTCACCCTGCACAGAGAAGCTGATAGATTCACTGAGAGAGGAGATGAAATCACGACCAGACACTCTTGTTTGATACTGGCAGTAGTAGGATCCTCCATGGGCAAAGTCCACCTGACGGATGGTGAAAACAGCAGAGGTTCCTGAGGCTGCCTTTGTCTCTCTATAGGACCCAGAGAGCTGCTGTAGGGTGAATGTCCCACCCAGGTACTGAGTGGAGATGGAGCAGCTCATCTGGACTTGCTGACCCCAAGATGAATTTCTCTCCGTTTGAAGGGTGAGAACTGGTTTAGGCAGTGTAACTGAGAAATTAACAATAGAGGACAAACAGTATGTTAAAAAAAAAATTACACTCTACAACTCATAGCTAAGCAATGCAGATCTTGAAATTGTCTATGTCATTAGGACATCTTTAAAAATGCATCACAGTCAACGTTATGACACCTAAGATTTTTTTAGTTGAAAAAAAAAAATCCAACCTGTAGACCTACTAAGACTTTACAAGCATTGTGGGTCACATTATCACTCCATTATAAATTCCAGTTTGTAAATCACTTAAAATGCAGTGCTGAAGGAAGGAAAATAGCTGGTTAAACCTAAACAACATATGAACATATCTTGCCGGATATAAAACCCAAACCATGTAGCTTCAAAAGTGATACATGATATAAGCCACAGCAATTCATCAACATCTCACCCTGCACAGAGAAGCTGACTGAATCACTGCGAGAGGAGGTGAAGTTACGACCAGACACTCGTGTTTGATACTGGCAGTAGTAGGATCCTCCATGGGCAAAGTCCACCTGACGGATGGTGAAAACAGCAGAGGTTCCTGAGGCTGCCTTTCTCTCTCTATAGGACCCAGAGAGCTGCTGTAGGGTGAATGTCCCACCCAGGTACTGAGTGGAGATGGAGCAGCTCATCTGGACTTGCTGACCCCAAGATGAATTTCTTTCCGTTTGAAGAATAAGAACAGGTTTCCGCAGTGTAACTGGAAAATTAACAATTGAGGACAAACAGTATTTTTTTAAAAAAAACAACAGCCTACAACTCATATCTAAGCTTTGTTTATTCTCTAAATTGCCCTGGTCAATCTAGGAAATCTTAAGAGACACAGCAAAGTCAACTTTATGACATTCAAGAACTTTTTGGTGGAAAAAAACTAAACCCACTCTATAGACCGACTAAGATTTCACTCAGAATTGCAGGTCACATTAACACTCAGAAAAGGCTGCTCTATAAATTCCTAGCAGAGTGAATACCTCTAAAATGTAGTGGTGAAAGAAAGCAAATAGCTGGTTACACCCAGAGCCATAGATAGAGTTGCGACACTCTTTGAAGTCGCCGCCGCGCCGTCACGTGGTTCATGTACGCTACAACAGTTCTTAACAGCCCTGGCGCTGCCATGTTATTTCTATGGGACAGACAGCAATGATCACGGGAAACATCGAAACAAACCAAACACGAGTTCAATTTGAAGTGCTATGACGTGGGTTAGCATGTTTACATTAGTGCCCATGACATATCGCAAGTTTGCTCTGCAAACATCGTTCTGAAATATAGTCTATTCTGTGGTAGCTGACACTGCCATTTAGCCTACCTCTCGGCATCAGCTCCATTCCTGGTTCCGTGATTTGCCTGTTTGTCGTCATGCATAACTTACATTGTTGAAATGTATGTATTTTGTATCCAATGTTACCGTGGGTATTTGAGATGTTCAGTGTCCTCTCCAGTTATTTTGATGAGATGAAGGTGGCCACCCTAACTATAAAGGCCTACACACCCACAGCCTTCACAATTTTAGGAGTAGGCTAAGCCATGAACATCTAGCAAATAATATATGGCAACCAGTAACAGGTTATACGTTAAAAGTTAGATCAATGCAGTCAATCTGTTAATTTGTTTATTTTAAGGAATAGCCTAAATATGGCCACCACACAGCCTTAGTAATATTTTCAGATTAAGTCATAAACATATAAAAATACATTAACAAAGAACGATAAATAACAGCCAAAATGTTAAAAGTGTGTATGTTAAAGTTAAGTTTGTTCAAAAGTTCGTTCAGGACACCCACTGTTTCGATAACATTGTAACTCAATAAGCAATCATCTGTTTCAAGAAAGCACTTAGAACAGCATAAAAAGGATGACACATTTTGAGTTTTCAATACATTTGTTTATTACATTTTCAATGTGTGGAACAAGTGTGTTTTAACAACATCAAGAACAGGAATAGGCTACACACAGAAAAGGCGTAAGGGAGATATGGTGAGACTGCAATATAAAAAGGAGGGTTAACACCCATTTATATTTTCAAAGACATTCTGAAAAACATCAGATTCCCAAATCTGAACAACCGTACCGTGTGTGAACAACTAAAGACATTCATGTGCACATGTAGCACATTTGGCTGGAGGTGTGACAGGAGGTGTTGGAGATGCTGAGGTTGGAAGGGTCCCTTCGTTTGGACCTAAACCATAAAAAATGACCTTCTCTGATAATTTCAGTCAATACTACACACCCGTCTTGTCCTCTGCATTGGTCCTAGGCAAGAACAGGCACAGTGGAAAATGGAGAGAGCAGGTAAAAGTCAGTGTATACTTGGTACAATACATTCACAGATGCCACATCAAGGTATTAGCATAAACAAAAGCAAAAGGCCAGCAAGAGTTTTACATACCCATACACGGCCGACCCCTTCAAGGTTGGTTGGGGGTGCCACACCTTATAACTTTTATAACACCAATGATTCCCAACAATATCTTTCATAGTTATTTTGAGAATAAAAAGCTGACAGGCTATAAGAAATCACTGCACTTTAGCCATTGCATTCATCAACACAAGGAGACTTTTCTTATTGTAATAAGAACAATACTGAGGGTAATCAGTAACTGACTTTGTGAGGAATGCCAGCATGCTGTACAGACAACAATGACTGTGCTGACAGCAAATGTAGTGTACTGCTACAACTGAAGGAGTTTAAGAGAGGTACCCTTTACTGTCCATTGCAGGAGGCCTTCAATATCATCAGTAAAGTGGAGCAGTTGGTCCGGGCAAGGACGACCGAATCCCTTATGGTGTCAACCAAAGCAGTGGCACTGCTACAGAGAGAGATTAACAGCAACACTAACAGCAAAACACTGCCTCAAAAGGCTATTTTGTAGTTGAAAGTTTTAAATGTGAAAAAACAAACTATAGGCCTACATTTGTAGGCTATACAATGTAAAGTATAGTCACAACAATGGTAAAACAAAAATAATAAAAAATAAAACATAATTGCACAAAATGAGACATTTTTAAAGTTGAAAAGTTGTCCAATGGCTGATACTTTTCAGTCCTCCTAAACTGCCTGCTTTGCATTGATCTCGACCGAGCCGAAATTACGTTTCAATTCGTCAGTGAACTTGCACTTGCGTTTCGGCATGGCTGAAGATGCCGGATAGTTTTGCGCGTTGCCAGCGGTTGCCAGTGGAAAACAAGGAAGTGTGCGCTGATGAGGTGAATAACCAATAGAGAGCCGAAGTCCCGCCCTTCTACTTCCGGTCTATGGGACCTATTTTACGATTTTTAATGCATGGGAGTCAATGGAGAGATAACAATTATTTTTTGGTCCCGTTCGAGTTGGACTGTGCATTTCACATATGATGTGTGGGAATTTAAAAGATAATTTTCCACATTAATAAAGTTCTGTTTTTCGTTAGACTTTAAAAGTTATGTAAGTTTTGTGCGAATCCGTTCAGTGGACTACATCTCTTGTCTCAAGCGATGCACGTCACCAACTAGCAAACGAGAGGCTGGCTAGTTAGCTAGCTACTATGCTAGTTAACGGTTACATCTTGCTGCCAGCTAAGTCACTTAACAGCAGTGTTTGTACAGTCTATGAATGAAATACAACTTATCTGGTGTGTTTAATCCTCTGACTCATGATATTTTCATCGGCAAGGGGGAAGCTCAAATAAGACCTGTTCCTGGCGCCCGTGGCTGTGAATTGGTCTAACGTCACTAACGCGACTGATGTGTTTGTAGTCGTTGGAAACACGATCTTTCACAATGTTGTAATTCACTAGTTACAACATACTTTTCAAATGTCTTTACATGAAAAATTGTCATTAAAATTGACAAACATCATATGGGTAATTCAAGGCACAAGACAATCGGGACCAGAAAATAATTTATATTTCTCCATTGACTGCCATTAAAAAAAAATCCAAAGATAGGTCCCATGGAGGCAAACGGAAGGGGCGGGACTTCGGCTCTCTATTAAATGTTTAGGCCGAGAATATCGACCAATGACGGTAGCTCCAAGGTCAGGCTCTACACTTCAACTCGATGCAAAGCGAACTGTAGGGGGAGGGCGTGATTAGCCTACTATATGAATGAGAGAGAGAGAGCAATGCAAACTCGGTGATAACACGTTAGGCTAGAATAACAAAATCCCGGACGATTCTGAAATTCCGCCCGGACACATTTTTAGGTTTCAAAAAGAGGACATGTCCGGGCAAAAGAGGACGTCTGGTCACCCTATAGTATACCCACTTACAAGCATTACCATCTCTACCCACTTAAAATATTAACATTTGGGATTGATTACAGTATACCCACTACAGCTAACTAGACTAGGCTACATCATTGCAAACATTGTTCTTATTCTATGGATGGACCTAATTCTGCCCTTAGAGCATCATTAACCTACACTTTTCAGTTATCCATAGAAGGTAAAAAAAAAAAAAATATATATATTATACTTACAAGGACCACTTAATTGAAGACAATGTCTTGTCACGTCACTTTCAGCATCTGCAAGATAGTCATTGCAATCAAAATTATTCCATCAAATACATCGACCTGCTGTGGTGATATAGACCTCAGAAATGCACATTCAATGTAGAATAATATTGACTGCAACCTGACATCCAACAGCAGTTGAGACAAAAAGAAATACTGCACTGTACACGCGCGACGCGCCCCTATCCCAAGCTCTAGTCTTGTGCCACTGTCCCGACACCCGAGTTGGAACAGTAGTGGCACTAGGGCAGGACTGGACAGTTAGCAAGTGACACACGGCAGGAGAGTATAGTACAGTTTTTGCTTCTACAGCTCCCTGCCCTGGCCTGAAGTTCATAACTGAAATTTCTGTTGTGAAGAAATGTACCCGAGTTCATATCATGCTCTCTGATCACAAGTTTAGCTTCAGGTTCACTTCATAGTGCCATGAAACATTCCATCTAGCAAGCTAACAAGCTAGATCAGGTCTAAATGAAATGTCATCCCATTAATTAGTTCCACTGTTCATCTGAAGAACAACTTAATCACAAACTCGTTGATAACGAGCACATCTGATGCCATTGCATGCATTAAGATCACGTACTGTTCCCCCTTCATTGCATTTCGAATGTGCGTGAGCTGACTAGCTAACATTAGCTAACGCCATCAGGTTCAGCAAATAGGATTATAAATGTCATACAAACTCCTTGATAACCCCATATATTATCTAACGTTGCTCTACTACAGTAGCGTAACCAAGTGTGATATGTCTGACATTCCTTAATGACATAGGAACATTACATTTAGGCTAGCCTCCCTCCACGTCTAAGGTTAGCTTTGTAGGCTAACGTAACATTATGCTCTGAAATTTCGGTCATAATTAAGATACAAAAACAACAGTTAAACGAGCAGCACAAACAACTCGAATAACACTACGAGTACATACTGGTACAGCCCAGAGGAAAAAATTGTTTCTCATTTGTATCTCTTCTGTTGCTCAGGAGCCAAAATTGAGATTCTCATTTAAGGATCATTTTAGGATCATTGAAGTATCATTTTTGTCTCAGTTCTTTCTCCTAAAATGGCCTTAGGAGAAATAGGTGAGACATATATTAATGAGACAAGAAGGAGCCACAAAAGAGATATTCGTTTGAGACACAGGAGAAATAGGGGAGACCTAGTGGAGATCTCCTATATGTTTGAGTGTAGTCTCATTTATAACTTGTTTCTCCTTTGGAGAAATAGGGGAGACCTAGTGGAGATCTCCGATATGTTTGAGTGTAGTCTCATTTATAACTTGTTTCTCCTTTGGAGAAATAATAGAGCAAATGAGGAGACATTGCTATGAGACACTATTGAGAAGGAGGAGTTACAATTGAGAAATCAGTTTGGGGATCAGAAAAATAGACCATTCCGTAGCATTTAAAACTTTTATTTCATGAACTATATACTACATTGACACTTTGACACTTTAAGGTGCAGACATTACAAAAAGCAATCATAAACATTTAACTAATAAATAATGACATACAGTCAAGCCCAAATGTATTGGAACACAAGCTAAAGTTGACAATATAAAATCATCTTTTGGAAATTGCTCTTAATGCTTTAAATGGAAAAAATGAGGAAATATTCAACCTTTAAGGACATACATTTTCTTTGTGAATTAATAATGTATCGTAAATAAATAAATTGTTCCTTAAAATACAGGGGATATAAGTATTGGAATGCCTATGTTAACCTATGTGTTAAATTTCCATAGAGGTTAGCAGATTTGTATTTGTTTTATTTTTAAAATGCCAGTTATTTCATGTATCCAGGACACTATGTCCCCTTGGACTCTGGAATTAAAAATCACCCCACATCAACACACACCCTTCACCATACCAAGAGATTGGCATGGTTTTATTTCAGTTAGCCTATTAGCTGGTTTGAATTGCATTGAGCTCAATGAGAATGAAACCAGCCAATAGGCTAACTGAAATAAATAAACTGCATGGCTCCCATGGGCCATCGTCTCCTTGTTCCCTGAGAGTCCTTAGAATCAAAATTATTTCAAGGAACACTTCACCGTTTTTTTTAAATTAAACGATATTACTCCCTTAATTAAGATGAGTTGATACATACCTCTCACGTTTCAATGCGTGCACTCACTGGCTCTGGCGCGCGGCGCATCTTTGATAGCATTTAGCTAGCCCAATGCATTCATTAGGATCCAAACAGAGATGAAGTTAGAAGCGACAAAACACCTCCATGTTTTCCCTATCAAAATACAGTTACACGAGTAGTCGCACGACCAAGTATGGTGAGACAAAATAAAACGTGGTGCATTTGTAAGCAGGTAAGAGGGATAACTATATTGTGTGGCGCAATAATATCCTGCACTTTCAGTTTCACTTTGGAGTGAGGATATTACTGCGCAGAGTCTAAGTGCTCCCAATGTTATTGCGCCACACAATATAGTTATCCCTCTAACCTGCTTACAAATGCACCACGTTTTATTTCGTCTCACCATACTTGGTTGTATGACTACTCGTGTAACTGTATTTTAATAGGGAAAACATGGAGGTGTTTGGTCGCTTCCAACTTTATCTCTGTTTGGATCCTAATGAATGCATTGGGCTAGCTTAGTGCTATCAAAGTTGCACCGCGCGCCAGAGCCAGTGAGTGCACGCATTGAAACGTGAGAGGTATGTATCAACTCGTCTTAGTTAAGGGAATAATGTAGTTTAATATGAAAAAACGGTTAAGTGTTCCTTTAATCCCAATGTAGGTAAAACCAAATGAGAATTTGTTCCATCATTATTGTAAAGATACTGTATGCATGGCAATCTAAACATCAAATCAAAACAACACACCTGTCTATATTGACTGTCTGCAGGCAAACTTGAGGCAACATCCTCATGTGTTCAAGATCGAAACTGATGTTTCAGGGGTGGAGCGATGGAGCAGCATATTGAGAAAAGACTCCTTGTTTCCTTTCTGTTTTAGCCATGTGGGAACAGAGACGTCTGCTTGACCTCAGTGGTTTAAACAGTCCATGGTCAGGGTGTGAAATGTCTTTTGGAAATAGTTTTGGGCCGTTGTTGTACTTTTCTGGTATAGATATCCTGCAGGGTAGGGAGAGGTGCTCTGATGGTACCTTTCGCAGTAAATGTCAAGTGTCTGTGAAAGAGAAAGGAAGCATACATTACAATTGACCCTGTCCATGAATATAATCAATGCAAACTACTCTGCTTGTGTGTGACACATAAAAGCAAACCCACACAAGCAGTCAGGCACAATAGTTATAAGTAATGCAGATGTGAACAACATATACTTGTATTAGAAAGTTTGGGAGTGCACTTAGATATGTTCGGTATTTATTTATTTAGTTTAATAGAGAGGCCATTTGAAAGTGACCCAACACTTCTGCGCAGTAGTATGTCTGTGTGTTATCATACCTAATCGTAGCTTTGCCTGCAGATCATCCCCCATGAGTCTTGCAATAGCAGCCACTGGCTCCAGGCTGGGGCTTCTGGATGGCACCTTTAAAAAAAAAAGAATAATAAAAAAAAGGATTGCCTTACAATTAGTTATTGTTGATTAATCTGTCAAATTATAGAATTAAAAAAAATAAGCAAGGTAAGTCTATCAGATGTACAAATATAAACGATAATTACCTTATGGAGGCACCCTTGCCACAATCACCATCCATATTAATTATTGATATCAGTTTATTTCTGAGGGCTCTGTCAATAAAAATAAGAATAAACAAAATGATGCATGCTGTACAACAAACTGAATTAGTAAAACATGGCTAATCGCAAATTCAAGACTACTTTTAAGTAACTGCAATAATCATGCTTACTTTCTGGATTAATGTATTGCATAGCACTTATGACAAACAAATTAGAGCATGCTCAATAACATACCCTATAGTCCACACCCACCACGTTGAGGGCAGCAGCCATGGTTACCATCAAGGAACAGGGAGTGTCATCAGGGTAGACCGACTTTGCCCTGGACAGTTCATAGAGCCCACTACAAAGTCATAACAGACACATGAAAGGAGGGGATAAACTAACCGTTACAGACACAAATACATGCACACATATTAGTGTTATATGCGTATGTGTGTCTATCTGGTGAGTGAACTCACTTGTGGGCTTGGAACTTCTTCCGTATGGACGTGACACACATTTGGAACATTTCAAAATGCACACAGTGGTCTCAGTGGAATCAAGAGTCCAACTTGGGTTCTTGAATCCTTGATTTCTGCCTTCAGAAAAATTCCCTACTTCCATAAATTGAGAGGAAATATCTTCTCCAAACAGTAGCTGGAAGACCTGCAGCACCTACAATCACCATGACACAGACAAAACAAGAGTTAAGTCAAAACATGATCATCTGAAATAATAATACAGTGGCCAAATGTTTTATAGATCATTTAATCGTGAAAAATGTTCTAATATACACATCTAAATTTACTGGTTGATGTCGAAAATGCATTGTTTCACCTCTTGGAATTGTTGATTCATTGACTTGAAAAAAAGGAAAATATATCAAAATGTAATTGTGGATATTCATTAATTTAGGACCTTTCCTTACCTGATCAGAAGAGTCCACCAAACTTCATCCAGTACACCACTTGTTTCCTTGATAACCTTTATGGAAAAAAAAAATAAGGACGTTGACACATTAAAGAAAACGCCAAACGGCAAGCTAAAACCTGACCAGCGGTTATAGGCCAGTCAATCTAGCGTTTGACCCATAACTAATTGCAATAGTAATCATTCCAAGTTTTTTGTGATCCCTAGGTATATCTAATTAACATATTAAAAATCTACCTATTTATATTTAGTGGAACATAGTTTTTTTTCAAGGTTAAAGGCAGCAATTTCCAATGCATTTTGCCATTGGGATTTACTACAGGTGAAATGGGTAAAATGTTAAACTAAAGATATCAACTTGAAACTTTCACAGTTGTTTACTCACATTATGGCAACAATTTTTGTATTGCAAGTTTTCTGAAATGTGATGCTTAGATATGCAAATGAGACCAGTTTTACTTAAATATGCAATAATTTGCATATATTTCTAGAACACTAAATCTGAACAATAGGTACAGTCAGCGTCAAAATAATTGCTGCATTTTGCTTATATATTGGATACCAAAAGCCAAAATACAATGGGAATATTAGATATCACTTCATATCACCTCAGAAATGAGGATGTCAAGTCAAGTCAAAATCAATGCGTTTCAATGGAAGTACATTATAGAACAAATGATTGTCAATGATATGGTATGATGGAAGTATCTCAATGCATCCCAAGTCACTTGATATGTTGTCTAAAGGTCAATATCTTCCTTATGTGACTTGGCATGCATTGAGATACTTCCATCATACCATATCATTGACAATCATTTGTTCTTTACTGTACTTCCATTGAAACGCATTGATTTTGACTTGACTTGATTTCCTCATTTTTGAGGTGATATGAAGTGTTATCTAATATTCCCTTTGCATAGGCTTTTGGTATCCAACATATAAGCAAAATGCAGCAATTATTTTGAAGCTGACTGTACCTATTGTTCAGATTTAGTTTTCTAGAAATATATGCAAATTATTGCATATTTAAGTAAAACTGGTCTCATTTGCATATCTAAACATCACATTTCAGAAAACTTGCAATACAAAAAATCTTTGCCTTCATGTGAGTAAACAACTGAGAAAGTTTCAAGTTGATATCTATAGTTTAAAATTTTACCCATTAAATCCCAATGGCAAAATGCATTGGAAATTGCTACCTTTGACCTTGAAGAAACGTATGTTCCATTAAATATAAATGGGTAGATTTTTTTATGTGATGCAGGAGGGTATAAGGATCAATAAAAAGTATGAAACATTACTATTACTTTTGCAATTAGTTTCATTTTTGGCCCTTTATTGAGCTAGATTGACTGGCCTATTATATTCCCCACGAAATTCAAATTAAGGTAGCACTAGCTAGCAGTTAGATGGTGGGGGCGAATGCTAACTTTCAACAGAAAAGTTTGTTGCCTTTTAAACAGATTGACGGTGAGCTAACCACTAACGTTACAGTTACACTACACAGCAGGCAAGCTTCGTCGACCTACACGTCTCTTACAGAAAAGTAAAACATGACCAACACTTGTATTCACGAATTCAATCCCACTATTTAACAGAAAAAGAGTTTGGTCAGCTTTGATATCGTGTGCTAAAAGTTGCTAGTGCGCTAACCTAACGTTAACGTTAGCTATCATTAAACTAGCTGCTAGTTCTAACGTTAGCACGATAGCTAACGATACTGCGGGTATTCCCCAACCTAGTACATCCTCAGCACAAACGTTAAGTTTAAACATGGACGACGGGAATGTTTCTTAAAAAGTTACAAATGCTGGGCAACTATTTAGACAAACTACATCTTACATTTATTATCTTACCTTGGCTTTCAAACAGTCAAACAGCCGTCGTCATGCAGCCATTGTTCTCGGGCAACTTCGGACTTCCAGGGAGAGACGTCTGCCGACGTAATGACGTCAGATGGGTACCCGAAGGACTGAACCAAGAGCCTGACTGGCTTCGGTTTCACCCATAGACAGTAAACCCTCTCTGAACGAGATTATAGACACCGTTCATGCAGTAAAAATAAACTCTGGACCAACAAAAGAATGGACACTGACAAGTGTCAACTTAAGCCTACCTTACATTGACAGACTTAGAAGGGTCACATTTACTAGACTGCTAGGCCTAGATTCATTCAAATTATTTCCATCGCGCACTACATCAACAGGAACTCATGCGATACCCTACTCATATCAAACTATCGCGTTTCTGCAGCATTGTTTCATGTGTGACATCCCTAATAGTTATAGGGCTGTTCTGTCACAAGAATAGCCGACTTAGTTTATAAGAAATGAAATAACAAATAATCATATAGGCTACAGCTGTCGCCTATTTTGCCCCTTCCTGTTTGGTGTTGGAGAGAGGTCACTATTGATTTTTAATGTTCATGTCACTATTTGCATGAGCCACGACTAAAAAGACTTCCGATAATATCAAACATGTTAAACTAGAAAAAGACTACCTCCAATGTACTTTTAATAAAGAGACATGTAGATCTAATTCATTAATAAACTTAGTTTTGCGGAACGTAGCCAAACAAGAAAACATGATATTGATATGATATTTGCAGGTGTGTGGTTTGGATATTCAAAACCTTCCATGCTAACCTTCCATTAGGTCCTTGCTAACCATTGTGTGACACTCTTATATTATTTAATAACTCAAAAGCACCAAAATCATACATTGGCCTACATGTGTAGTAGTCTAATTACACTGTTCGTCGTGTGCAGCAAATACAACACCTGACATTGTAGACAAATCAAAGAACCTCCTTCCGTATTTGTTTGGGTATTGAATTTATGTGAGTCTATGTCTCTGCTCTGTATGTGTATGTGTGTGTGTGTGTGTGTGTGTGTGTGTGTCTACATGTGTTTGTGTGTGGTGTGTAGCTGTGTGCCTTTCTATGTCTATTGTATAAATGTCTGTGTCTGCTTGTGTGTGTGTGTGTTTGTGTGTGTGTGTGTGTGTGTGTGTGTGTGTGTGTGTGTGGATGTGCGTATGAGTGTGTGTGTCTTTGTCTTTGGTGTTTGGGTGTAGCTGTGCTGTGCGTGTCTGTCTACATGTGCAGTGCCTATAAGTATGTGGAACTATGAACAGCCATATACTTAAAACCCTCCAGCTGTTTTTTGTTATGGAGTTCTGGGACCCCTCTCAGAGACCCTCAAAAATCCAACAATTCATGGCTGAAAATGACTGAAATTGCCATTTCTACCCTGATTATCCTGATAAAGATATGAACATAAGCTTTATATTTCCATAGAGCCTAGGTAGCATAGTTTTAAAGACCAAAAGGTGCACCGAGGGGTTATCTACACCACTGAAAGCAGAATTTTCCTCCCTCTAAATTTCGGTCATTTTTAAGAAGCATTATCTCGTATTCGCAGTGGCTTTGGTGGATGGTTTTACTGTTGCTGGAGAAAGGAACATCTACTGATTCAAAAACAATTGTCGTCTAATTGGGCCACACATAATGTGTGCCGTGCCAGGAGGGTCTTTAGCAGGATTTGTCGTGTTTTGGCCTATGATAAACCATATTCAGATCGCCATCACATGGCCATACCATGGCATTACATCACAAACAGATGTAATGCCAGATGTTTTCGATGTAATGGCATGGTATAGCCACTCGGTGGCGATCTGAATAGTCTAGTTTCAAATGTATGACAACCAACAACAACAATGCATGCAGAGGTCTGCACTCTTTGAGTGCTTTTCTAGTTAATTAAAGCTTTCTTTAACAATTTGTCATACAGTGACACAAAAATTGACCATAAATTACCCTATAGTGAGATATTATTACCTGGTTTATTATACTCCAAAACCCGAAAAAAACCCCTGTAAAGACCCTCCTGGCACGGCGCACATTATGTGTGGCCCAATTAGACGACAATTGTTTTTGAATCAGAAGATGTTCCTCTGTCCAGCAACAGTAAAACCATCCACCAAAGCCACTGCGAATGTGAGATAATGCCTCCTAAAAATGACCAATTTTAGAGGGATGAAAATTCTGCTTTCAGTGGTGCAGATAACCCCCTAGTGCACCTTTTGGTCTTTAAAACTATTCTACCTAAGCTCTATATATGGAAACTTAAAGCTCATGTTCATATCTTTATCAGGATAATCAGGGTAGAAATGGCAATTTCAGTCATTTTCAGCCATGAATTGTTGGATTTTTGAGGTTCTCTGAGAGGGGCCCCAGAACTCCACAACAAAAAAGAGTTTGAGGGTTTTAAGTATATGGCTGTTCATAGTTCCACATACTTATCACATATACAAAGTATGAGCCGATTTGGCCGACCCCCATCTTCCTACCTCGTGCTGGTTTTGCCTGGTTTTCTCGTGCAATGACTCTTAAAGTGCACACAAACACACACATACTTATGTCGACAGACACACACAGCACAGTTACACACGAACACACACACGTGGATAGACACACACAGCACAGCTACACACACATGTACAGAGTGTATAACACTGGTAAAAAAATCTTTTGGTAAGAAATGTGTTGAGGAATCTTTTATGGAACTGATTGAGCCAAATCTGAGATTTACCAAATAGATATAGATGAGAATTGCTTGAGTTTACAAAGAGACCTCTCTGGCGCCTCAGCCTGAGTAAGGAATGAGACATATAAATGAGACAAAACTGAGCATTATTTAAAACATAGCTGAGATCTCATTAGTAGATTAAAGGGAGTCTACACTGAGCCCAACACGAGATTTACCAAAGAGACTTAAATGAGAATTTCTTGAGTTTACAAGGAGAGCTCTCTGGTGACTCAGCCTGAGTAAAATATGAGACATACAACATGGACAAAACTGAGCATTATTTGAGACCTAATTGAGATCTCATTTATAAATCAAAGGGAGTCTACACTGAGATAACATAACTCTTTGGCTCCCGAGACAAACCTGAGAAGCGTGAGACAAAGGCAATAATCTCATTTTTGTATCACTGTGATCTCATTATTGTCTAGGAGAAACAAATGAGAAACAAAAGAGATCTCATTCTAAGAATTTCTTTCCTCTGGGAGTTGATATGGGAAATATATAACAATTTCAAAAAAGGTCGTGCTTTCGTTTACTTACCGCTGACAAAGTTAGGCAGACACCAATGGAAGTGAATGAGGCAAACTCCGCGAATGTCACTGTTAAGAACTGTTGAGCTCTCCATAACGCGGAAGTAGCCTGAAAAAACGTCCGCCATTGTTTCCTCTGGAGGTCTATGGGAGTGTCGCCACTCTGTTTTATCTACCGCTCTGGTTACACCTAAACAATCTATGAAAATATCTTGCTGCATGGAAACAAAAGCCAAAAAATTTAGCTCGAAAAGTGATACATGATATAAGCTACTAGTCTGGCTATCACCATACTAAGCTCAATCTTTTAAGATTGAACATTAGTATGGGGCGGCTGTGTTTTGTTTCTACTGCACAAGAGGCGTGATCAATGGGCATTATTCAAATGACTCCGTACGCTTGGATAGTCCTTCAACCAATCAGACCAACGATCCGGTGCGTCTTTTGGATAAGCTAGTTTCTGATTGGAGCCAAAGGTTCTGGCAGGGAACAGAGGAGGTAGATGTGCAGTAGGGCTGGGACAACGCATCGACTTAACCGATTAGTTCGACGCAAAAAATACGTCGGTTCAAAATATGCGAATCGACACGTCGTCAAAATCAAAACAAGGTTGGCGGCAATGTGAGTGACTCCTCAGAATTTCAAAAGTGCAAGGCACTGCAGCATGCACTCGTTCCTCTACTGCGTTTCTCTAACTATGGGCCGCGGACGGAGCTGCACCGGTCCGCAATGTAGAGAGACTGCTGGTCTGTGAGGCGGAGTGAAATTAGGCTCGGTGCTTCACCTGATAATTTGCTGCGCAATTGATGAAGCAACCGCAGCCCGACAGAAAAAGAAAACAAAAGTTTCAGCAATCAGGAGGAAATACTTGCTAATTTGATGTGAATAAACATACAGCAACACAATTAAGTGTTGGTATGAGCGTTCATTGAATGCATGCATGTGCGTGTTTGCGCGACAGAAACTGAAACTAATCGATAACCTTGGTGGCAAGTTCCGTTCAACCTGCTGTTTAATTATTTAACGACATTTAATAGAACAACGTGGATTCTTGATACAGAGCAGAGTATAGTTCAGTCAAATTTGAATATGGTCAAAAGATTGTAGCCTTAGCCTTTCATCTAAAAATCTCCAGATCAGTGATTTAGCCTACGCCTATCTGCTCGGCCATAATACATAGACTAGTTGGTACGTGTTTCCTGAATCCTTACATTCAGAGATTCAAATGGAATTTCATTAAAAAGCATGTCAATTTTGTCTCCATTTGCCTACCAGAGTTTGATGCTTGCACGAGGGAAACATCCCAAAACAATAGCACCCATATTATTGCTGTTGTTTTCAGAAGTAGGCCTACTGTATTTATCATGCAACCACGCAAAAGCTATTGTAATTATACTGTATCTTACATTACTAAAGCAGTTCTGATTTTTTCACAAACTTTTTGTAAACAATGTTAGCATTTAAAACATTGACTGCTTTGAAGTGAAAGTACACTTAATACAGCATAATAATAATTATTATAATAATGATCATCATAATGATGATTTGATGGGGGTATACATGTGTAGGTGGGCCCTATGGCCCCAAAGTCCCAAAGACTTAAAATAAGCCTACTTAACTTGTCATTTTATTGATGACAGTTCAATTTGACAACACTCCCAGTGTTTTCTACCTCTGGCTTAGAATGCATTACTTTGCACTTGCATAGTCTTTCATTTAGGAATTTTAAGAGCAATAAACATACATTGTGTGGTGTATTTCACTAAATAACACACAGTAGACAAGGCACTCTTGTTGCACGTTCGCTCTTTACTCTGCTCAAGCAGGAACTGAATACAGATCTCCCAGCATTCCCTAGCTAGGCTGGTCTACGGCACAACCAAGTTACCAAAACTCAAAAGTTTAATACATCACATCACCCCCCTTTTTAAATGAAGGTACTCTTCTGCTACACTAATACTTAACTCACATAACTCAGTGCTTCTTATTACTCAAACAAGAAAGTGTAACAATGTCCATATCTTAACAAACATTTTTTTTTTCTTTTACAACCAGTGTGATATTTTTTTTTTACATTGTGCTAGAACAGTGTTAATCAAAAAACATTCCATTCGACCCTTAGTCCAATGTTGAACCTAGTTGCCAAAAATAAACTCAAGGGTCATAGCGCTCAGGTGGCTTTCGCTCTCTTGCTGAGCGACGTGGACTTTGAGATGCGGTTGGCACCTCCTCACTGTCCATGTGCACAGGATCAGCATCTGCTGACAGGTCGTCCTGGATCACACTGGGCTGGGCTGATGTGTCAGTGGTTGCACAGTCAGTATTCAGATCCAGTCCATCGGCTGTGACACGAGATCTCAACTGATCACCATGTCTCCTGTATGTGATGTCTGTGTCTGTCCCTTGAACTCTGTAGGACACTGGTCCTGTTTGCTCCACTATCACTCCAGGAATCCATTTCTCTCTTCCCCCCCCTGTATTTTGCAAATACACAGGGTCATCCTGACTAAAAGATCTGTTCACCGCTCGCTGGTCATGGTAGAACTTCTGCATGTACTGTTTCTTGCGAACAGTGACCGTTGTGTCAGGATGGATCAGGTCCAGGCGGGTGCGCATATGTCTTTTCAGAAACAAGTCTGCAGGCGACTCGCCTGTAGTGCAATTTGGAGTGCAGCGGTACTGCATCAGGAACACAGAGATCTTGTCCTCTAAATCAATTGTGGTCTGTCCAAGCTTCTTCATTCCACTTTTAAAAGTCTGCACATACCTTTCGGCTAGACCATTACTGGCAGGGTGACCAGGGGCGCTGGTCGAGTGCAGAATTCCATTTTGCCGCATGAAGATTTGAAATTCTTCAGACGTGAATTGCGTTCCGTTGTCCGTGACAATGTGCTCAGGAAGACCGTATGCTGCAAACAGTCTCCGCAGTCTTGTGATGGTGGCTTGTGAGGTGATGTTGGACATTTTGAACACCTCCAGCCACTTGGAGTATGCATCCACAACGATCATGAAAGTGTGACCTAGAAATGGACCGGCAAAGTCTATACAGTGGGTACGGGTTGAGAATGCACCTTCTCCCGCGGGACTCCCGAAGAGATCCCGCAGTGCGTCAAGCCGATTTTTTTCGAGGCTAAGGCAATGTACCCAAACAACCACCAGGTGGCAGAAAGTTTCAACTGCATTTAATGATGAAGACCGCATATCCGTCAATAGTCGACTCCTTAATCTCATTGAATCATTAAAATGAAGGTGATGACTGGTAAAATTATTCAAACGACACTTCAACGAACCATTGTTGAAATGAATGAAAATGGTTATAGAAATCGCCTACAGCCAGCGTTATAAGAAATATATAAGTAATAGTTAAAGTCTTCTTCCGTATTAAACAGATAGCCTACGGGACGCTCTTTGTTCCGTAGGCTATTTTAAGGAACTACTCAATGCACACACACTGGGTAAACTGGCGCGCTACAAACATTAAAATGTCAAATCATATTTATTTCTCTTTGTCGCCATGATATTGGGGGAAACGCGGAGAGGCGAGATGGTCAGTCCTCGTATTTGTTCTTCGCGTTTCGTTATAAGAAATATATAAGTAATAGTTAAAGTCTTCTTCTGTATTAAACAGATAGCCTACGGGACGCTCTTTGTTCCGTATTTTAAGGAACTACTCAATGCACACACACTGGGTAAACTGGCGCGCTACAAACATTAAAATGTCAAATCATATTTATTTCTCTTTGTCGCCATGATATTGGGGGAAACGCGGAGAGGCGAGATGGTCAGTCCTCGTATTTTTTCTTCGCGTTTCGTTATAAGAAATATATAAGTAATAGTTAAAGTCTTCTTCTGTATTAAACAGATAGCCTACTACGGGACGCTCTTTGTTCCGTATTTTAAGGAACTACTCAATGCACACACACTGGGTAAACTGGCGCGCTACAAACATTAAAATGTCAAATCATATTTATTTCTCTTTGTCGCCATGATATTGGGGGAAACGCGGAGAGGGGAGATGGTCAGTCCTCGTATTTGTTCTTCGCGTTTCGTTATAAGAAATATATAAGTAATAGTTAAAGTCTTCTTCTGTATTAAACAGATAGCCTACGGGACGCTCTTTGTTCTGTATTTTAAGGAACTACTCAATGCACACACACTGGGTAAACTGGCGCGCTACAAACATTAAAATGTCAAATCATATTTATTTCTCTTTGTCGCCATGATATTGGGGGAAACGCGGAGAGGCGAGATGGTCAGTCCTCGTATTTTTTCTTCGCGTTTCGTTATAAGAAATATATAAGTAATAGTTAAAGTCTTCTTCTGTATTAAACAGATAGCCTACTACGGGACGCTCTTTGTTCCGTATTTTAAGGAACTACTCAATGCACACACACTGGGTAAACTGGCGCGCTACAAACATTAAAATGTCAAATCATATTTATTTCTCTTTGTCGCCATGATATTGGGGGAAACACGGAGAGGCGAGATGGTCAGTCCTCGTATTTTTTCTTTGCGTTTCGTTATAAGAAAGATATAAGTAATAGTTAAAGTCTTCTTCTGTATAAAATGTCAAATCATATTTATTTGTCTTTGTCGCCATGGTAGGCCTATTGGGGGAAACGCGGAGAGGCGAGATGGTCAGTCCTCGTATTTTTTCTTCGAGTTTCGTTATAAGAATATATAAGTAATAGTTAAAGTCTTCTTCTGTATTCTCTGCCACATTCGACAACAGCATTCAAGTTCCTTCTCAGCACGAAGACGTGACTTTGCTTGCTGTTGGCCCAGAACAACATGCTCGGATTCACCAACAGAGTCCCGGCAACGTTGGTAGATACGGATGCTTGCTCTTCAGAGCCATCACCACAAAGGAGCACTACAGAGCCTGGTGCAAAACCACCAACTGGGATGGATCGAAGGGCAAGCAAGCACTGGCACATAACGTCAAGACCTTTGTGTTAACACTAAGCAGAAAGTTTCCTACGATGGGGAGAAGTGGCCGCAAGGACTGCATCGATAAGATCAACGAATGCCTTCGCAAGCCCCGAAACCCTGGCGATACATTTTCTTTCCTTTAATTCAATAAAACATTGTTTATCTGAATAACTTTTCCGAGGTTGTCTTGTCTACCAAATCCTAAACTTAAATAGAGTAAACATTTTATCTTATGAAAAAACTCTTAGGGGGAACAGTTAGGCAGCCCTTCCTCCATTATCGTAGTAGGACTATAGGCAATTTTTTAGAGGGGTCAAAAAAAACTCATAAAGTAAGGCTAGACTAAATGTGTCACTTTAGTGATTGGCTCTTTCAAATGCAAATTAGGTGGATGGGCTTTTGAATGGGCCTGCTGCAGGTGAGAGGACAAATCCTAAGAATTTATTGTTTTTAGAAAGTGCCATTATCATTGCCATATTCTCTTAAAACATATATATTTGAAAACGAGTTGATTAAGGCTTCCAATGGTGTTTCTATAATATGATAAAAGCAGAGATTGAGATGTGTGTTTGGAACAGTTTTTCAAATCCCCTGGGGGTATTTAGACTCCAGGGTGTTAACACTAGAAGCGCCGCGCCGTTCTGACCCACTTATACCTAGAAGCGCCGCGCCCCGGTCATTTGACCGCTTTGACGACCTACTAGAAGCGCCGTGCTGTTGTGACCTACTTAAAGCGCGGCGAGGCGGTCAAATGACCGCTGAGTCCTTAGACTGGGATGCTTTTACTTACACATAATGATCGCTAGATGGCGCTTCGTGCACGAATGAAATCGTTTGGTCATAAATTCAGTTTGCACTAAGCCATGTGTCATTCGTGTCAGACCGTGTTGTTGATAATCTGTGGTTGTTTGTTTCATTATGACATACAGCACGTTTGAGTTATCTGTTCATGTATTTGTGTCGATTTGTGTTGTTTGAGGTAAAAACGTTGGAAGAGTTCTTGAACAAACCTTAAGCAAACTTGACTTTCAACTAAAATGCTCTAAAAGTGAATGTGGCTAGTTCTAATTCACTCCCCAAATTCACTTCTATTAATTTAATAGGTTCGCGCCGCCGGACCTAGTCACCTGGAACAAAGAGCCTAACAGTCTGGTTTCAATTACACAGTAGCCAGGATTTCATGCCGCATTTTACAGGCTACCGTGGCTACTTTCTAAAACAACTTTCATTCATTTAGGGAGAAGCATCTTATAGGGTCTAGTCTAGCTACCTCGGAGGGAGGGAGATAGAGAGAGCTATGCTGAGCAGGCATAGGCGTGAGAAGTAGCATAGGCCTAATTTAGAATAATGAGTGAATGATATTCTCCGTTTTGCGAATGTACGGCTATGTTTGAGATGTCTGCTGAAAAAAAGCTATAGGCCTGTTTCTACAATTTAAGCTAACTTCTATGTGAATTCGAGATTCAGCATTGAAACATACATTTTCACGTGATTGTTAAGCAAGGTAGTAGCTCAATGGTTAGAGCTTCGGCTTCAGGACTCAAGGGGCGATGGTTCGATTCCCAACCTATTCATGACGGAAGTCCTTTTGAACAAGGCATCAATAAAAAAGGCTATATTCTATTCTTTTCTATTCACATAACTACACGCACGCTGGCGAATTCGAACATTCTGAAACGCGCATATGAAACATTGCGCATTCTTCCACGAGTTGCCTAGCTGCTAAACAGTCAGCCTACAGACTAGTAGGCAGGGACAGATAGGCTAGATGGGGTGGGGGTGGGGAGGCAGTTAATTGTCCATTGCCTCGGTGATGTCTGTAGCCTAGCCTAGACGAGTGTATGGGGGAGGGGGGATGATCGGTTTCAAATAGGCTGCAATGGATAGTGTTATGACCCCGAAGCCATTTGCTTTGAGAACGGCTGGCTGATGAAGTTGTTGGCTGGCTAGCTGGCTCAGCCAAAACCTTAATGCAGCCGCCAAAGTTTTCATGACTGATAATTAGTTGCCACTTCATGTCTACAGATGTGTATATTGTATTAGATATCAACACACAATGTTATTGTATTGTTTTGGACAACGTTCTGCACGTTTCACTTCAATGTAGACTGCATGCGTTCATTGCGTTGTGAACGCGCAGCAATCTCTGGAAAGGAAACGGTGGAAGTCGCAGCAGTAGCCTAATAGCCTATCACGCTCAATGCTGTAAATCCATCTGTTCCAGATTATTTGGTTCATATCATCAATCTTTGGTTTTGGTGTTTGTGCAACCGGCCCTGACGATTTAACAAAAGTCTGAGTAACGTAGGAATTAGGAAAGTATGTAGGCCTAAGGTGAGATCAAAATCAGGCTAGAAGTAGTTCTACTTTGTTTCCTTCTTTTCCCCATGTCATTTTCATTGGTCGTCAACTCACTGTGAGTCCTGTATCGTAGCAACGAGCACAATACTGATGTGGTGTGTCCAGTGGGAAATGCAGGCCTAGTTTCTAAGCTATCGTTTATTTTTTCGCGTGTCACTATGATATAATTATTTTTAGATGCAAAAAGTCTAACTGGCTTAGTCAAAGTTTGTCAGATGGCGGCAGAAAATGATTGGCTGGCGAAAGGTTTTTTCGTTAATGGTAGGCCTAAACATATTGTGATTCATCCGTTTATTTCAGATAGGTTTGTTAAAAAACCATTAACAAAAAATAATTGTTCATCGACGTTGAAAAACGGTCATTAAATTCGATCGGAGATTTTGTATTTCGCTCCTGCCAGGATGTGAACACGGGTCTCCAGCGTTGTAGACAGGAGTGCTAACGCTGCGCCACTTGACAGTATATAAAGACTGCGTTAGGATAGGTTTGACTTGACGTAACTCAGTCTGTCCAGCAAATATGTAAGAAAATGCTTATACATTAGCATAGATATAGTCTGAGCTTTAAAAGATAGCCTACAAATAGAAGATAGCCTAAGATATACAACTATGAATGTACGTAGGCATACGCGCCCTACGTACATAGGCTAAATAGGCTACGACGAAAATATGTTTTACACATGTAGGCCTGTCGCAACGTTTTCAAAACAAATTCGCATTTTACCACTGTAAATCGCCTCCATAGACTATGCCATGTAAATGAAAAATAGTTATTAAAATAAAGCACATATATAATACATATTGCACATATATAAACGATATGTTTTATGGTAAAATATTATTCTCATGCCCGACTGACAGGAAATCCTTGCGACATCTGCTGTGAGAAAAGAGAATAGCAGCCTGGACAAAAATGGCCGAACGTAAGTGAGCGCAAAATAGCTCTAAACTAGCTTGTACCGGTGTGCTTTTGATCATGTAAAAATTCTGGGTGACAAAACACGCGTATTTAGGAAAAGTCGTGAACGTAGGGTCCTGGAATTTAATCGAGTGAAAAGATTTTTTTTTTTTGTAATCGCTGCGGTCAAATGACCGCAGCCCGGCAGTTCTAGGTATATCTAGGTCAAACCCACACGGCGCTTCTAGGAATACCCGTCAGCGGTCAAATGACCGGCGCTTGGCGCTTCTAGTGTTAAGCACTCATTCACAACTGTCCCATCGCTAAATGCTCTCTTGTGTTGCGTGATCACACAAGTATACCTGTCGTAGTGTGCTTTTAATTTGATAGGTCTAATTATTATCTCCGCCAAGGATATAACAAAGTCTATGGATTTGCTATCCAGTAGCCTAATAATTAGGCTATGTGCCACGTCCGATTTCGCAAGTGGTGTAGTAGGCTACATTTAAAAACCGACAGCCGCCTGTGAGATTCATTTCATGAAGAGCAATTGTCTTGTGCTATCATTCCCCCTCCCCCACACTCGTCTAACCAGTTCACTACATTATAGCCTACCTATGCGGCACTGAGGACGACACTTAGCCCGACACTATGTCAATGTAAAAATGTGTGTGAGTGCGCGCTGAACCACGAATTAACATATTAACTTTTCTTTTCAGCAGACATCGCAAACATAAAAAGAATCTCAAAACAGAAAGTCTGTCATTTTTTTTTAATAAATCGATGCATTTTGTTTTGATGGTTTCCAGAGAGGTTCCTCGACTGGGTTTTGAACCCCGGCCGCTGGCTTACGACACCTATGCTCCAACCACTTGCGCCACAGTTTGATGTGTACCTCGACTGGCTTTATTCGGCAGATGTACTTGAAACGCCAATCAAAAGTTCTGACATGTTAAACTGACGTTAGTTATTAATTCACCACATGATAAAATGCTGTCATATAGCTTGACGCCCAGCAGCCTATGGTAGTCTATGCCTATCTCTGAATCAACATGAACATGCATACCATACATACGTTGCTAGAAACTTATTTTGCGGAGCTAGGCCTGCTAGTCGATGGTTACAATGAATTACCCTCACTGCCCTATCGCATATCTGACCATCCATTGTTACAATGTTACAAAATGCGCGATCTTCTCCATGCATGTAGCCTACGGTTATAAGTAAAGTGACATTCATAGGCATGTATTAAAAAGATTTCTGTTAAATACATTTTATTTTCAGTCCTCAAAAGTGGTGGGGACAAAATCTGTGATAACAAGTGCTGGGTACATGTAGGCTACCCAGCGTCGCCGGTTAAAATGAACATGCCTCCGTTTTAAAATAGCCTACACATTTCTAAGTATTCCTAGCATGTAAATGTTGCCAAAATGTCCATCTTGTCCATCTCTTTCGTCTTCGCCTTGACGTTGACAATAATAGCCTATTCACGGAAATGCGGTCTTGTAACCGTAATGAATTCATGAATTAATCTAAGGTTGCCTTTCGAGTATTTCAGGTTGAATTGAAGGCTATTTCCTTCTGATAGGCCTATATGTTTCTAAAACCATTTTCATTCATTTCAACAATGGTTTATTGAAACGTCGTTTGATTAATTTCGCCAGTCATCACTTTCATTTTAATGATTAAATGAGACGGATATGCGGAGCATTTCTCTCCCTCTCCATTGACCAAAACGTTGCTCTGGCATCTCTGCTGGACTGACTGAGTTATAGGCTACGTCGAGTGAGAGAGCTGTGAGGTAGGCTGTAAACATTCGAAAACTCTGCAATTGCAATCTAACATGCCGAGCGTCATGTCTCTTTTCTCCGCTTGTCACCAGCGCGGTGTCCTCGGGTTTTTCCATGAGCCGAACCTTCATATTATTAGGGCGGTCTATGTTGCCCCCTTGCGGTTGCAGTTTTCCCGATGCTTCGGGAGTCCCGATGTGCGGGAAAGAAAGGAGCATTCTCAACCCGTACCATCTGTATGTAGTCTTTTCCAGCTCTGGCCCGGAAACTCCCATGGATGCAATGGTACTTGTCGAGGCATCCGCTGTTCCATTTGGCAAGACTCACAGGCTTTGCAGACCTGCTCTATGTCCATATCAATCTTAGGCCACCACACATACTTGCGTGCGAGAGCTTTCATTTTCACGACACCCTGGTGTCCAGAATGCAACTCTTTTAACACCATTTTTCTGTGTTTTTCAGGTAGCACTACTCTGGTGCCCCAAAGGACACATCCACGCTCAACAGACAGTTCATTTCTGCGTGTGTGGAAAGCTTTCAGGCTTTTATCAAAATCACTAGGCCATCCATTCATGATGAACTTCAGAACCTTGGATAGCATGTTGTCTGTACGTGTAGTGCGCGCTACTTGGTCAGCATTCAATGGTGCCTGCTCTAGATGTTCCGTTAGCAGCGCATGAATGCTCTCTGCTATGGCTGTTGTCCCTGCGTCGCTTGTTTCCGGCAAGGGAACTCTCGAAAGTCCATCTGCATTGCTGTGCTTTTCTGATGCACAGTACTCAATGGTATAATCATAAGCAGATAGTATGATTGCCCATCTTTGAATTCGAGCTGCAGCCATAGTGGGTAAACATTTGTGCTCTCCAAAAAGAGTCAGCAAAGGTTTATGATCAGTCACTAGTCTGAATTTCCTTCCCCATAGATACTGGTGGAACTTTTTAACACCAAATATCAGTGACAGTCCCTCTTTCTCAATCTGAGAATATTTTTTCTCAGCAGGGGCCAGCGTCCGTGACGCGTAAGCAATGGGCCGCTTTTCTCCTGACGGCATTTCATGTTGAATGACAGCCCCTATGCCATAGGCTGATGAATCACAAGCCAGTGTGAGAGGTAAGTCTGGATCATAGTGCACAAGAACCTTGTCACTCGTTAGCAACTCTTTGCACTTTTCAAAGGCCTTTTGCTCGGGTCTTTTCCACTCCCATTCCACCTGATCTTTTAACAGTCTATAGAGTGGAGCTAGTACAGTGCTTTGATTTGGCATGAATCGCCCGTAGTAATTCACAAGCCCCAAAAACGCTCTCAGCTCCTTCACAGATGAGGGCGCTGGTGCCTCCTTGATTGCCTTTACCTTGTCTGGAGATGGATGAATGCCTTGGCTGTTCAACACATGTTCCAGATATTCGATCTGCTTTTTCCCAAACTCACATTTGGATTTCTTGACTCTCAAGCCACATTCCTGAAGTCTCTGTAACACCTTCTGTAGCTTCTGCAAATGGTCATGTTCAGTTTTTCCTGTAATCAGCAAATCATCTAAATAGACAACTATATCCAGATCTTTCATGAGATTTTCCATAATGCGTTGGAAAATGGAAGGGGCGGAGCTAACCCCAAAGGCTAGCCTATTATACATGAATAGACCTCGATGTGTGTTGATGGTCAGTAGTTTCTTTGACTCATCCTCCAGAAGGACCTGCTGATACGCTGAGGCAAGGTCAATCTTGGAGAAAATCTTCCCTCCACTCAACGTAGCCATCAGCTCCTCAATCCGAGGCAGGGGGTAGGTCTCTGTAGTAGCAGCTTGATTTACAGTTAATTTGTAATCTTCACACAAGCGAATTGTATTGTCTTTTTTTACTACAGGTACTACCGGTGCAGCCCACTCGCTGTGTTTAACGGGTGAGATTATACCTGCCTTCTCCAGTCGATCTAGTTCAGCATCCACCCTGGACTTCATTGCAAATGGTAATGGGCGGCTCTTGCAAAACTTTGGGTTGACTTCTGTGTTTACAAGAATTTTGGCTGTAATGCCACGAAGAGTGCCCAATTCGTCCTTAAACACCTCTGAGTGTAACTTCAGCACTTCCTCTATTGATTTCGGTTCATGCATCTCACTTACATGTTTTATTTCTTTCCAGTCCAACATTAGCTTTTGCAGCCAGTTTCTACCACACAATGCTGGGCCAGCACCTTTCACTACGATCAAGGGTAGCTGTTCTCTTTGCTGCTTGTAGTTAACTTTGGCTTCAAACTGCCCTAGCACTGGCATTGTTTCTCCCGTATAAGTCTTTAGCTTAACACTAGCGACATCTAGTGGCTGTTCTGGAAACATTTTCAGAAATACTTTTTCAGAAACGATACTCACGGCAGCCCCAGTGTCGATTTCCATTTCAATGTTTTTGCCATCCACTGTAAAGTTCGTTTTAAATGATTGTTTGCAGTCTTCACTTTCTAGCGTAAACATAGGCAATTCATTCTCTTCTACCTCCACATATTTTGTGTTCCTTTCAGAATATCCATGACGTCTTTTATTTGTTTGAGTAGCACTTACTTTTCCTTTGCAAGCTCTCTTAATATGTCCTGTTTTCTCACAATTGTGGCATTTTGCGTCTTTAAAATGGCATACCTCTGGAGTGTGGTTTTTACCGTTGCATCGGTAGCACTTCCTCCCCGTTGAGTTGAAGGAACGCGCCTCCACTTTGTGCACCGCCTCCGCGCGCGAATCTTGACTCCGGAGCTGCTGTGCGTCCTTCTGAGCAGTCTCCATGTTCAAAGCAATCTCGAACGCCCGGGCAAAAGTCAGGTTCGCTTCCGACAGCAATCGTCGCTGGCATGCCTCATTCCGTATACCACTCACAAAACGATCCCGCAGTGCCTCATCCAACGTTGCCCCGAACTGACAATGAACCGCACACTGCTTTAGCTCAGCTGCATAGATGGTCACGCTTTCGTCAGCCTTTTGGTTGCAGTGGTTGAATCTTTCTGCAATTAGTAACGGCTTAGGTTCGAAATGAGCCGTCAATACGTCCACAATGTCTTTGTAGGTTTTATCCTTCGGCTTATCTGGTTGAACTAAATTTCTTAATAGTCCATAAGTTGTGGCTCCCATTACGCTTAGCAATGTGGGTACTTTCTTGTCCACGGCAATGTCGTTAGCCTCCGAGAACTGTTCCAAACGTTCCACATACGCCGACCAAGACTCCATTTTCGGGACAAATTCCCCTATGGTCCCTATTAATAAAGCCATAACGTCGAACTATTTTTATCCTCGTCGCCAATTTTTCTGTGGTGTATTTCACTAAATAACACACAGTAGACAAGGCACTCTTGTTGCACGTTCGCTCTTTACTCTGCTCAAGCAGGAACTGAATACAGATCTCCCAGCATTCCCTAGCTAGGCTGGTCTACGGCACAACCAAGTTACCAAAACTCAAAAGTTTAATACATCACACATTGCAATGTTTTATTTCATTCAGATATGTAAATCAACATGTATATATTGCAATTAGTCAATTACTGGGGAGATAATCGATAATCGAATCGAATCGAAATCGAATCGAACTGAAAAATGAATCGTTAGATTAATCGATGCATCGAAAAAATAATCGCTAGATTAATCGTTTAAAAAATAATCGTTTATCCCAGCCCTAATGTGCAGGTTTCCAGCCTGCGTTGCAGAGCGAAATCCAAATTCGCCGGAAGTTAAGGCAGGGTTCACCGAGCCTAATAAGCTACCACAATTCATCAACATCTCACCCTGCACAGAGAAGCTAACAGGAACACTGCGAGAAGAGGTGAAATCACGACCAGACACTCGTGTTTGATACTGGCAGTAGTAGGATCCTCCATGGGCAAAGTCCACCTGACGGATGGTGAAAACAGCAGAGGTTCCGGAGGCTGCCTTTGTCTCTCTATAGGACCCAGAGAGCTGCTGTAGGATGAATGTCCCACCCAGGTACTGAGTGGAGATGAAACAGCTCATCTGGACTTGCTGACCCCAAGATTGCTGTCTTTCAGACTGAAGTGCGAGTACTGGTTTAGGCAGTGCAACTGGGAACAACAATAATAGAGAACATTAGTTTCCTCAGCTAACAGTGAAATTTATCTCTAAGAATTCCACATTCTCTGCTGTCTTCATGTTCATCTGTAGCCTGCGTTGTGTTGACTGTACAAATCAGCGCTGTACTGGCCTGGAATCAAACCTGCAACTCACAGCAATTCAGAATGGGAGTCAAGTGTGCTAGCATCTAAGCTAAAATCTTAGGGTGCTAGCTCTCTCTTCATATCATCTTTTAAAGTGCTGGGAGGGAGGTTTATCTAATGTGCATACTGCACAGGTACATACCAGCTGGTAACATTACACAAATAGTCGATCTGTAAAGCTATAGCAAATGTCTCTTTATCAAGCAATGTTTTTCTTGTAAAATACTGACATGCCCATTATACATATTTGGACAGGACCAGTCTTAGCTAGGTACAAAACTAACAAAGATAACTCACACTTATACTGTGCTATTGCAATGCCAGAAGAACAAGACTCACTCATCCACTCTATGGCCAAGTTTCCATAACAGAATACTACTAAAATGCAATGTTGAGGAAAGATAGACATTGCTTATTACAAGGAAAAAAGTAATACAAAAAGATTTTGTGAAAGGAAACAACGGCATCTGAACAGAAGAACATTATACAAGTGACAACTATTCATCAACATCTCACCGTGCACAGAGAAGCTGACAGAATCACTACGAGAGGAGGTGAAATCACGACCAGACACTTGTGTTTGATACTGGCAGTAGTAGGATCCTCCATGGGCAAAGTCCACCTGACGGATGGTGAAAACTGCAGAGGTTCCTGAGGCTGCCTTTGTCTCTCTATAGGATCCAGAGAGCTGCTGTAGGGTGAATGTCCCACCCAGATACTGAGTGGAGATGGAGCAGTTCATCTGCACAGGCTGACCCCAAAATGAATTTCTTTCCGTTCCAAGGATGAGAACTGGTTTGGGCAGTGTAACTGGGAAGAAAACAATAAAGAACATCAGTTTCCTCAGCTAACAGTGAAATGTATCTCTAAGAATTCCACATTCTCTGCTTTCTTCATGTTCATCTGTAACCTGTGTTGTGTTGACTGCACAGATCAGTGCTGCACTGGCTTGGAATCGAACCTGCAACTCACAGCAATTCAGAATGGGAGTCAAGTGTGCTAGCATCTAAGCTAAAAGCTTAGGGTGGTAGCTCTCTCTTCATATCATCTTTTAAAGTGCTGAGAGGGAGGTTTATCTAATGTGCATACTGCACAGGTACAGTACATACCAGCTGGTAACATTACACAAATAGTCGATCTATGTAAAGCTATAGCAAATTTCTCTTTATCAAGCAATGTTTTTCTTGCAAAATGCTGACATGCCCATTATACATATTTGGACAGGACCAGGCTTAGCTAGGTACACAACTAACAAAGATAACTCACACTTATACTGTGCTATTGCAATGCCAGAAGAACAAGACTCACTCATCCACTTAATGGCCAAGCTTCCATAATAGAATACTACTAAAATGCAATGTAAAGGAAAGATAGACATTGCTTATTACAAGGAAAAAAATAATAAAAAAGATTTTGTGAAAGGAAACAACGGCATCTGAACAGAAGAACATGTTACAAGTGACCACAATTCATCAACATCTCACCCTGAACCGAGAAGCTGACAGAATCACTGCGAGAGGAGGAGAAATCACGACCAGACACTCGTGTTTGATACTGGCAGTAGTAGGATCCTCCATGGGCAAAGTCCACCTGACGGATGGTGAAAACAGCAGAGGTTCCTGAGGCTGCCTTTCTCTCTCTATAGGACCCAGAGAGCTGCTGTAAGGTGAATGTCCCACCCAGGTACTGAGTGGATATGAAGCAACTCATCTGGACTTGCTGACCCCAAGATGAAACTCTTTCAGTTCGAAGGGTCAGAACTGGTTTCGGCAGCGTAACTGAGGAATTAACAATTGAAGACATAAAGTATGTTTTAAAAAAATAAAATAAAGAAAATAACACTCTACAACTCGTATCTTAGCTTTGCTCTCAATTGCCCTTGTCAATCTAGATAATCTATAAAGATATAACAAAGTCAACTTTATGATATTCAAGAACTTTTTGCTAACACACAGCCCCCCCCCCCCCCCCCCCCCCTCCCTAAACCCACCATGTTGACCGAGTAAGACTTCACAAGCATTACTGGTCACATTATCACTCAGAAATGGCTGCGCTATAAATTCCTGGTAGACTGAATACCACTAAAATGCAGTGCTGAAGGTAAAGCAAATAGCTGGTTACAGCTAAACAACATATGGAAATATTTTCCTGGAAACAAAAGCCGAACGGTGTAGCTTCAACAGAAGTATGTGATATAAGCTTCGACAATTAATCAACATCTCACCCTGTACAAAGAAGCTGACAGAATCACTGCGAGATGAGGTGAAATTACGACCAGAAACTCGTGTTTGATACTGGCAGTAGTAGGATCCTCCATGGGCAAAGTCCACCTGACGGATGGTGAAAACAGTAGAGGTTCCTGAAGCTGCCTTTGTCTCTCTATAGGACCCAGAGAGCTGCTGCAGGGTGAATGTCCCACCCAGGTACTGAGTGGAGATGGAACAGTTCATCTGGACCTGCTGACCCCAAGATGAATTTCTTTCGGTTGGAAGGGTGAGAACTGGTTTGGGCAGTGTAACTGGGAACAAAAACATTAGAGAACATTAGCTTCCTCAGCTAACAGTGGAAGTCATCTCTAATCATTCCACATGCTCTGCTTTCTTCATGTTCATCTGTAACCTGCGTTGTGTTGACTGAATGGATCAGTCCTTCACTGGCCTGGAATCAAACCTGCAACTCACAGCACCTCAGAATGGGAGTCAAATGTGCTAGCATCTAAGATAAAACCATAGGGTGCTAGCTTTGTCTTCATCTCATCTTTTAAAGCATTGGAAGGGAGGTGTATCTAACATCCAAACTGCACATTCACGTGCTATCTGGCTACCATTACACATGTATTCAATCTGTAAAGATATAGGATGGTCAACTTCTCACTATCAAGTAATTCTTTACTTGTACAATGCTGACATGCCCATTACACTTATTTAGAAAGTATCGGCTTAGCTAGTTACACAACTAACACAAATAACTCACAACTCTGTCATAATGTAGTACAGCATGTTAACACACCCAACAAAGCTGAGCTGTAAGGCCACCATGCATTGCAATTTCATCTACCTCTCAGCACCATCTACAGCTATATGGTGCTGAGAGGTTTGGTGTTTAGGGCAAAAGGCAGAGTTAGCAGAAAGACCCACTAAACCAGTTGCAGTCCAGGAGGCCGCAGGAAATCGACAGGTTGGTGAAAGAAAGAAGACAAATGAGAAAGCAGTGGAGGAAGGCCACTGATATCGAAAGAGTGGGACTCGACGTTCTACAAGAAGAGATAAAGCAGCAACTGTCAAAGCTGTGAAGAGCAGAGCACCTCAGATGACAACACAAGAGGAAAGAACAGACAAGGACCCTCTTTTACAGCAAACTCTACAGCTTTGCTAAAGGAAAAGTCAGGGAGTCTCGAAGTGCCCATTAAAGACCTGGAAGAGCACCTGAGGATGACCTACTCTGATGAATGGAAGCATTAACCAGATGCCATGCCGAACAATATACCACCAATTCACGCACCTGAGCACCAAATGGATGTAAGGCCCCCCACAGTGTACCAAACCACATCACAGACTTGGTCAAGAGATACTTTCAGGATATCCAGCTCTGTGTAACATCTGAGAACAACACCACTGCCAGGCAGCATCTGGAAATTGGCATCATGGCAGGCTGCACAATTCACCCCCTAGCATTCATCATGGCAATGGAGCTGATCATACAGGCATCTCAGTGGTTAGTGGGAGGCGAGAGGACAAAGACCGGCCTGCGTCTTCCACCAATTGGAGCCTACATGGATGACATGACCATCATCACAACAACAAAACCATGGACTAGATGCTTGCTAAGAAACTCCAGGAAAACATCCAGTAGGGAAGAATGGAGTTCAAGCCAAGTAAGTCTCGCAGCATCTCCATCGTCAAAGACCAACTGACAGGCGAGCGGTTCTACATCAGTGATGAGCCAATAGTGGTGCAACGGATCATCATTGATCCGTGATCCGTTCGGATCAGTATCTTCGGTTCGGCACACACGTGATCCGCGGACTGATTTATAATAATTATTAATATTAATGTCCGTGTGTTCTTTTGAAGTAACATGCGTGTCCACAAGGCATGCGTCTAGTCCCTCCCTACAGAGCCGTAGGCTCTGCTCCCCTAGCCTGCCTGCGCGTCTTTTCTGCTCGTTATCGTTTCACGTTATTAGCGGTCATGCCATAACCAGCAATACATGGCTGCTAGTTTAAGTGCTGATGTGGCTGCACAGCAGCAACACAATAATAGCCTAATATCAAGTTTGTTTGTGCACACTTACATCTCTCAAGTTTGTTGCGCACCTACCTATGCTATGATATATGTAATTTAGGCTTAGCCTGTTGGGTTCAATGTCAGCAATAAGCTACGCAACCTTGGCTAACTTGTACATCTGGAGATAGCTTGTGCTCACTAAAATCATAAAGAAGCATTGCAAGACACTCATCTATTTTATGATCCCAGAAAGATTTTCTTCGACTTGTCGACTTGTTAGTTGTTAATGACATAGAAAGCATAACGAATTGCATCCACGTATCTGTCATCATGCACTATCCACTATAACTGAAGGCAAATTACCCTCACGTATTTCTTAAAGCGACAGGGACTCAATTACACACACCTCCTATGCGCACTCCTACACACCACATTAAAGATAGGCTAAATCAGTACACAAATGACTAAACATTTTTAGCTACTAGTAATTATGCAGATTGTGTGTGGAGGGTCAAGCAGAATCTTGGATGGCCACTGGTGTGAATGATCACACAATATTCAAGGCTACTGGTGATTAAACACCAAATCAACTAAAATTGTAAAAAAAAAGCATAGAAAAAGTCATTCTTGACTTAGTATCGGTATCGAAACAATAATTTTGGTATCGTGACAACACTAGCCTACTTTAAACACATGCTGAAAGTGCTTGAGCCACGTTACAACATCCCGTCAAAGACAAAACTATGTTTATTTGTCTTGTCTTTTTTTTTTTGCTGATCCGAAAAATTATCCGATCCGTGACTCTTGATCCGAGGAACGATCCGAACCGCGACTTTTTCGATCCGTTGCACCCCTATGAGCCAATACCAACAGTCCTAGAGAAGCCGATCAAGAGCCTCGGACGATGGTATAATGCAGACCTCAAAGACACCCAGCAACTCGAACAACTCCGGAAGGACACGGTTAAAGGGATAATCCGGAGTGAAATGCACTTTAGATCAATTTTTCGGACTATTGGGAGTACATACGTTGAGTTGACACCAAAATCATGTCATTCGGATGTATTTTGAGAAAGTTCGAGTTCACCGTTTTTAGCCAAAACTCGTTAGCCTGTAAGTGACCGGAGCAGGTCCTTTCGCCACTACAAAACGCTATTTTTATACCTCTTCTACTGTTCCAAACAACACTACACTTACGTGGTAGTGAGTAGAGGGTCCCTAAAGCCAAACCGAAGTATCCCCACGTCTTTATGTGGTCGGATATAGAGTCCAGAATGAATTTAATCGAGTCAGTACCTTTCCGGAAATGTTAGTAAAGTGTTGTTGAAGCGTTGCGCAGCTGCCGCAGCAACATTTCCGGAAGGTACTGACTCGATTAAATTCATGAAATCACGACCAGACACTCGTGTTTGATACCGGCAATAGTAGGATCCTCCATGGGTAAAGTCAACCTGACTGATGGTGAAAACCAGGGGCGTTTCTAGACTTTAAGGACAACCTGGGCTTAGCCCCTAGTGTCAATGCGCGCGCGCAGCGCGCGCAGCGCGCGCCGAAATTTTTTTAAGGGGACATTAAGGGGTGCGCGAAATGAAGAAGGCAATGGAGGATCTACAGTAGCCTATTAAAATATAATGTTATAATCCTACATTGTATTTTTTACAAGGAACACAAGATAGCCTACTTATAGGCAGAGCACTATTGAGAGAAAAAATAGGCTTATCTAGCTATAGCTGTTACAACCACCCATAACACATAGTCCTAATCGTTGGTAGGACTATGTGTTATGGGTGGTTGTAACAGCTATAGCTAGATAAGCCTATTTTTTCTCTCAATAGTGCTCTGCCTATAAGTAGGCTAATTCATCTGCCATGGCTATATGACAAACAGGGGTCTGAATACAACTTCTGATATGAAAAATAAATTATTTTGAAGTGGGGGAAATGGGGATGTATGAAAAAAAATGCAGAAATTTGATGTGATTTCAAAAAAGGATTTCTCGTGATTACCGCTAATTATACAGACATTCTATAGGCCTACGCCATTGGAATCAGTAGGATCTCCTGTTTATTTTGATATGCAGTTTGCCATAGGGCAGTAACGAAATCATGAGATATTTCACAGAGAAGAATGGGTATGATGCAGAACTGCATGTGACATTCATTTTTGTATGTAACTGTAATTTTCAACGCTAAGTATCTCGCGAACCGTTCATCATAGAAACCAGTGGCTAGTGCCACTGTAAAGGCCAGGTTACGTAGTTTCATATGATATGCCTGTTATTTCTATGCGAAAATATCTCGCAGCAATATGACCGAAAAGAATGGGTGCGGCCGCGGCCGCGCGTCTCTCGGAGAAGGCAGAGAGAGTCGGCAGGCGGCCCGATGGTAATAATCTTCTCGCGGCCCAGTACCCATAGATTGAGAAACAAACACTGGGCTAGCCCATGTAGAAACGTAGCTAGTGTTGTATTGTGATGCCAATCGATAGCTTGCTTAGCCTACTACTAGTGGTGCTCAACATTTAGCACCAGGCAAATGCTGGTTGATTTTGAAACTGGCTGATAGATTCAAGCATTAAAAAAATGTACCCCGGGCTCGGCTCAAATTACCCCGGGCTGAAGCCCCGGTAAAATCGGCTGGTGACGCCACTGGTGAAAACAGCAGAGGTTCCTGAGGCTGCCTTTGTCTCTCTATAGGACCCAGAGAGCTGCTGTAGGGTGAATGTCCCACCCAGGTACTGAGTGGAGGTTACATGCTGCCACTCAGACATGCCACCACTACGACATGCTTCCATTTAGACATGCCTCTATTTCGACATGCTGCTATTTAGACATGCTGCCAATCCGACACATTTTAGTACCCCCATTCCGACAGTTTACAAATCCTATTTTTTTCCAAGTCAATTTAACGGACCCTATGAGCCCGACGGATGCAAAGTGCGTCAAAAAACACACCCATTCTTCTCTGTTACATTGCTCCGTGATTATTAGTCACAGCGAGATGAGACCTATATTGCATGAAAGAGCAGAACCGGGGCTTTCCAACGAGACTAGACACGTGTCTGTACGATCAAGTATAAAGTATAAAATAAAATCATGAATTTAAATCAAAGTATATCATATTTACAGTCTATATTGCTCTGCGTTCACGCACACAGCCACTGCTCTCGCTTGGATTACTCCGGGACCAGGCATCGCACAGACATGACAAGCATATCAAATGAAAGAGGAGAAACAGAGCTTTCCGTTGATACCAAACACATCGATCCTTTTGTGTTATAAAAACAGACGAAGTGACAAACAAATAAGAATGTCATATAGCTTCGGCTCGCTACTTTCGTTTGATTTACTCGTGAAACGCCTGGTCAAAAATATATGACTTGCATGTCAGATAAAAGAGGAGAGCTAGAGCTATCCACAGATACCAAATACAACCTTCTAGGCCATAAAAAGGACGAAGTGACAGCAAAATAATAACTGTAACATTAATAGCCTCATGTCGGAATGGCACGTTGTTTGAAAAAAAAAGTGAAATACCGCCACTGCGACCATGGAAAAAAAAAATGTCGGAGTGGTGGGACTTTTTCCCATAAGGAGACATGCCTCCACTACGACAATTGGACGTCAATGTCGGAGTGCTGGTATGTCGGAATGAACGGCGGATACCCTGAGTGGAGAGGGAGCAGTTCATCTGAACAGGCTGACCCCATGGTGAATTTCTTTCCGTTCGAAGGGTCAGAACTGGTTTTGGCAGTGTAACTGGGAAATTAACAATTGAGGACATACAGTATGTTATAAAAAAAAATAACACTCTACAAATTGTATCTAAGCTTTGCATGTACTCTGAATTGTCCTTGTCAATCTAGGAAATCTTTAAGAAATGTAGCAAAGTCAACATTATGACATTCAAGAACTTTTTATCGGAAGAAAACTAAATCCACCATGTTGACCGAGTAAGACTTCACAAGCATTGCTGGTCACCTTATCACTCAGAAATGGCTGCACTATAAATTATTGGTAGATTGAATACCAGTAAAATGCAGTGCTGAAGGAAAAGCAAATAGCTGGTTACAGCTACACAGAATATGAAAATATCTTCCTGGATACTAAAGTCAAGCAATGTAGCTTGAAAAGTGATGATACAAGCCACCGCAATTCATCAACATCTCACCCTGCACAGAGAAGCTGACAGAATCACTGCGAGAGGAGGTGAAATCACGACCAGACACTCGGATTTGATACTGGCAGTAGTAGGATCCTCCATGGACAAAGTCCACCTGACGGATGGTGAAAACAGCAGAGGTTCCTGAAGCTGCCTTTGTCTCTCTATAGGACCCAGAGAGCTGCTGTAGGATGAATGTCCCACCCAGGTACTGAGTGGAGATGGAGCAACTCATCTGGACAGACTGACCCCAAGATGAATTTCTTTCTGTTCGAAGTGTGAGAAGTGGTTTCGGCAGTGTAACTGGAAAATTAACAATTGAGGACAAACGGTATGATAAAAACAACACTGCAACTTATATCTAAGCTTTGCATATTATCTAAATTGTACAACATAGTCAACTTCATGACATCTTAGATTTTTTTGTTGAAAAAAACTAAATCCATGCACCATGTTGACCGAGTAAGACTTCACAAGCATTGCTGGTCACCTTATCACTCAGAAATGGCTGCACTATACATTCCTGGTAGATTGAATACCAGTAAAATGCAGTGCTGAAGAAAAAGCAAATACTGTAGCTGGTTACAGCTACACAACATATGAAAATATCTTCCGGGATACAAAAGCCAAACGGTGTAGCTTGAACAGAAGTAAATGATATAAGCTTCGACAAATCATCAACATCTCACCCTGCACAGAGAAGCTGACAGAATCACTGCGAGAGGAGGTGAAATCACGACCAGACACTCGTGTTTGATACTGGCAGTAGTAGGATCCTCCATGGGCAAAGTCCACCTGACGGATGGTGAAAACAGCAGAGGTTCCTGAGGCTGCCTTTGTCTCTCTGTAGGACCCAGAGAGCTGCTGTAGGGTGAATGTCCCACCCAGGTACTGAGTGGAGATGGAGCAGCTCATCTGGACTTGCTGACCCCAAGATGAATTTCTTTCCGTTCGAAGAATGAGAACTGGTTTCGGCAGTGTGACTGGAAAATTAACAATTGAGGACAAACAGTACACTGTAAAAAATTGCTGTTAATTAACAGCAATTTTGCAACAGCATGCTACTATTTTTCCACAACACAGTCAACTACTGTGGAAATACTGTATTACTGTAAGACTGTGTGTTGTTGAGCATAAACAGTAACTACTGTAGGAAAGCAGCATCAGCCGTAGAAGAGGAACGTTCGACTTCTGGAAGTTCTCACGGCTTCTTCAGTTTTCTAGTTGAAGTGCTGCTGAATGGAAGACGAAACAGTGGCGTCTGAAGGCTCACTGTATATGCTCCTATATGCTTTATTTATGCAGTTACCTAGTCTATTCAGTGAAAACATACTTCCATAAGTTACCTACTTATCTAGCTTTATTTGCTGATATTATCCGAAGATTTGCTGGCCGGCAGATATTGCTCATATTTACACGCCAGCTACGTCGTCCAACTTGGGCTTTGTTACCTTTTTAATTAAAGCTAAACTCAGAGTTTAAAATGAGCAAAGTTTAATTTGGTTTAACGCTAACGTAACCCAGCAAACACGCCCTTGCGGGGCCCATATGGGGCCCATGCGGTATTTCTTCGGGTAGTGTGGGCTAGGGCCAAACCCATACAAACCCATGCAGGGCCAGCGTGGGCTTGCCCAGGTCAGGACCAAACCTTTGGGCTCTCTGTGGGCTCTCTTTGGGCAGCCCACAATTAGCTGATTGCCCCCAGAAAGCCCCTGCTGGCCCAGTGTGGGCTAGCCCATTCTGGCCCAGAGGAACTTTTGACCTGCGTGAAGCTGGCCCCCCATGTTATTCAAAAATGATTAAAAACACTGCTATTCGTTTGTGCTACGTTTGTGCCGGTTTGTGCCGTAAAAATTATCGTTTGTGCCGTTAAGGGTTTTTAAGTAATTCAACTTTACATTTTCTGGCCAGTGACGTCACTCAGCCCCCCATACATGTCCAAATTTCCCCAAAATGGTCTCAATCGTTTGTGCTACGTTTGTGCTGGTTTGTGCCGTTAAAAGTAACATTTGTGTTCCTATGTTTTTTAAGCTATTCCACTTAATTTGTTACACGCGTGACGTCACCCAGCCCCCCATCAATGTCCAAATCTTCCAAAAATGGTCTCAATCGTTTGTGCTACATGTGTGCTGATTTGTGCCGTTAAAAGAAACATTTGTGCTACTATGTTTTCCACGTTATTATGGTTTATTTATTACTCGCGTGACGTCACCAGCCCCCCATCAATGTCCAAAACTCCCAAAAATGGTCTCAATCGTTTGTGCTACGCTTGTGCTGATTTGTGCCGTAAAAAAAATAACATTTGTTCAGCTATGCTTTTTAAGTAATCACGCTTTGTTACAGGCGTGACGTCATTCAGTCCCATTCAGCGTCCAAATCTCCTCAAAATAGTTGCGCTCGTTTGTGCTACGTGCGTGCTGATCTATTTCATTAAATGTTTGTGTTGCCTACTATGTAGAGGTTAGCCAGGGGGCTTGTCCAGCAGTTTTACCTTATGCTAGACATCACCCAGCCCCATCAATGTCCTTATCGATTTACGGTGCTACCCTCTTTACTTGGCTGTTTCTGCTGCCCAGAATTGTATACACCAGTTGCTGGTGCGTAACGTCAGAATTGCTGTAACCAGAATTAACTGGTGGCCTTGGAGACGACTTCAAGTAGGCTAGCTGCCTAAATGCTGCTTGTGTGCGGGCAGTGCGCAACGCTCTGTCATTTTGATGCATTGGCCAAACAAAAACTTTTGCTTATTTTAGAGAATATTGTAATATTTGTTTCGTGGTCGGAGGAGGAGTCAAATCACACATAGACAGGGAGTCACGTTTACAATTTATTTAAAGTTGACACACACAACCCAACCTCCCGAATGCACCCACCCTGCATTCATCCACACACAACCCACCTAAAACAGCCCTCTCTATGGCGGAGTTATGCTAGGGGAAGGGACTGGCCATTAACCCCGGCCTGGGGCTAACTATGCCCGCACACACACGCACAACACACACACACACACACACACACACACTCTCACATAGGCCTGTTAGTTCGGGGAGTCCCAGTTGCCACAGTTAGCTCACAGAGTTCAGGTAATCCACAGTAGCGATAGAGTCCACAAGTAGCCACAGTTAGCTCACAGAGTTAAGGTAGCAGTAATCCACAGTAGCGATAGCAATTCTGACGTTACGCACCAGCAACTGGTGTATAAAATTCTGGGCAGCAGAAACAGCCAAGTAAAGAGGGTAGCACCGTAAATCGATAAGGACATTGATGGGGCATTGATTGAATCAGCACAAACGTAGCACAAACGATTGAGACCATTTTTGGGAGTTTTGGACATTGATGGGGGGCTGGTGACGTCACGCGAGTAATAAATAAACCATAATAACGTGGAAAACATAGTAGCACAAATGTTTCTTTTAACGGCACAAATCAGCACACATGTAGCACAAACGATTGAGACCATTTTTGGAAGATTTGGACATTGATGGGGGGCTGGGTGACGTCACGCGTGAAACAAATTAAGTGGAATAGCTTAAAAAACATAGCAACACAAATGTTACTTTTAACGGCACAAACCAGCACAAACGTAGCACAAACGATTGAGACCATTTTGGGGAAATTTGGACATGTATGGGGGGCTGAGTGACGTCACTGGCCAGAAAATGTAAAGTTGAATTACTTAAAAACCCTTAACGGCACAAACGATAATTTTTACGGCACAAACCGGCACAAACGTAGCACAAACGAATAACAGTGTTTTTAATCATTTTTGAATAACATGGGGGGCCAGCTTCACGCAGGTGAACTTTTGTACCATTGGGCCCATGCAGGTTTTTTGTGGGCAGCCCTCACTCATAGGATTTTTTTTTTTTTTTTTGACCAACCAATGTACAAAGGCATTGCAAACCAAAAACAAAATACAGTATGCATCGTTCAGTGAATATTTTGATATTCTGTCCCTGATATTACTCTACACTCTAAAAACAGATTGTTCAAATACTAATATCATTGGTAAAGCCAGCATTGGTTGTTTTAACCAGAGCCCGTCCCTTATTAGACATTCTGGTTTTAACCAAGATGTTACTCATAACCAATCAATTGGTTATTCATCAATCAATGTTTTTGGTTGAATAGTCTACTTAGGCTATCTGTATTAGTTGAAAGCCAATGTCAGAAAAAGGGATAGCCTAATGGTTGGGGGCTATTTTTGTTTTCTAAGGTGGCCTTCACATTTTGGCATGTACTTTGATCGAACTTTAGCCCCAAGGTAGCATAACATGTACCTTTTCTGGAAACAAAAAAGGCCTACAAACAGTCACGTGTGTTGTTGGGGAAGGGGATATCGGGGTGACCGATACGGTCACCTCAAGTCTCAATATCAGCAGCCCTCCCTCACCAAGTGATGCAGCAACTTTCAACTGCCTTTGGTGAGGAGGCAGAGATGCAGGGTTGCCAACTTTGGGTGTTTGGCTGGAGTGAGATTTTGTGAAGTTGGGGGTGGGGGGGGGGGGGGGTTGCAAAAGGTATCAGCACAATCGTTAAGTGCAGGCCCCTTGCCAGACACACGGGCCGCCTAGACCACAACATATACTAACATGGTTGTTACACAGGTGAATATAATATATCAGCATGGGTTTCTCAATGTCATTTAGTGGTGTTGTAGACCGATACAACTCACATCCAATACAATATAGCTATTTACAGGAGGCTGTACTGTAGGCTAGGCTATCTATCTATCTATCCATACATACATTTAGGTCTATATATCTCATGCATCAGTTAGGAGCCATAGCCAGTGAAAAACATTATAAGAATTTTAATGTGTCACAATTGTTTTGATATTGACAATCAGTTAATAATTTTAATATCTCTTGATTTGATTTGGGATGCTAATGCTTGTTTTCTAGTAAAAAAAATAAAATAAAACTAAACAAGTGGAAGAGCAGTAACCTAGTTAATTATTTTGGGGCGCTACATAGCCTGCAGTGGTTCTCAAACTTTTTCTTTCATTCCCCACTTTGATCAAGGGGGCTTTCTCGACCCCCACCTGTCCATCATCATCACTCTAAAAAAGTAGTAGCCTAGGTCAAGCTCAAAATTGTCAAATTTATTGACATAACGTCACTTGCTAAATATACCTCAGTAACAGTTAGGCTACAGATAGGCCTAAATATCAGTTCAGAAATAGAGAAAATAAAAATCTAAATCAATGACCAATATTGTCAGTTTTTGTCATTGACAAGGTGTTAATCCTTGCTTCAAAAAAAGATGATTTCCAAAATTACAGAAATAGGGCCAACTATAGGCTACCATTGTGTTATAGGCTAAATGAAGCACAACCTCGTTCAAAATTTCAGTCAGGTCAGGTCAGGCCCTGACGCGAGCGCTTCCCTGAATGAAACAGTCCGTCCGTTGCGCATCGGGCGCTACCCCCTCTATCACGGTCTGCAGGCCATTTCTTTTACCTGCTATCGTATGTGCGCCATCCGAGTCCCTCACAGCTTTCCCATTTGATGTCATGTTCTGCCAGGTAGACTAGGGTAATTGTTGAGAATGTTGAATAGCTCATCAGCAGTGGCCCTACTTTTGACAGAATAGAATATCTTCGCTCGCTGTCAAGTTAACAAAGCGGACATAACTTTGTTACTGTCAGTGCCTACTGCCTGAAGTTGGAGAACAAGTAGAAATGTAGGCCTATTGCAATTTAAAAACTGGAATAGGCTACTGAATGGCTTCATTAATTGCATTAATTGCATTAACTGCCATCAGAAAGATTGCGCTCTGTCAAATGTCATTCATATCAGTGTGAACTTCGTGAGCAATCCGACAGAAACGAATGGTGCGCATTTTGCACTTCGCCCGCCGCAAATAATTTCTCTGCGCTGAGAACGTTGTAGACAGATATTATACCTATACCTGCTATTGATCTAAAGAGCCTATAGCCTATAGCCTATACATGCCTTAAGTTCGTCTTCTGTCTACAATAGGCTATGATCTGCTGTGGTCTAGTCACCAACTGATTATGAACGGGTTGAAGAAAAAGAAGAATGGATTTTGGCGTGACATTTCTTGTGTCTGCGTGAGAGCGTGAGATTGATGCTGAAATCGTGAGTGTCACGGCGGGAGCGTGAGAGTTGGCAACCCAGATGTCGTCTGTCTGGTTGTTCTTGAAAGTGTCTGAATCCTTTTCCCAAAACCATATTTGCTAACCTGTTAGCAACTTAGTTGGTTGGCAATGGGAAGTTGCATTGCAACCTCAAAGTTGCTAACTTATAGGCTACTGACTCAGCTTGCGTACCGACACACACACACACACACACACCATAGACTGTAAAAAAAATGTGTTATATCCATGACGAGTCTTGAGATAGTGAATTAGCCTAACAATGGCCCTCATTTATGAAACGTGCGTACGACCAAAAACAGGCGTAAAACCAGCGTACGCTTGTTTCCACGCAAAGTATCAATGTAAACGTGATCGGTGCTAAACGCTCAAATCTCACATCTAGCCTGAACTCGCGTACGCAAGTTTCAGGCAGCATAGCACCGTGCTGAATTGATGGACTATCTCGGACATAACACCTTTCCTGTACATGTGCAGCCTATTTGCTGTAATGTAGCATATTATATTGACACATTTTATGGCTTAGGATAGCCATATAGGAGATGATTATATTCTCTTTGGCAAACGCAACATTCATGAATTATATATTTTAAATTATTTTCAAAGGGCAAATTTCAGTGTCGTAAGGTTTTGTAATGAATGTATGTATGATGTGTTCTCTCTGCGAAAATAAAGTCTGTTGCACTTAAATCGCTCTAGTTTTCCGCCTTCCTTCATGACAGCTTCTAGCAGTTAAAATTAACAAGGTTTAGCTGGACGTCACTGTGGCTCGAGATCATGATGATCTCTTTTGGACATATAATGCACCTTCATGTCGCAAATTCTAGGGGCGAGGCCATTAAAACGAGCATAATATAGGGGTGTGATATTTAAATATCACCTTGTTTCCAGCCGCCACATTTATCAACACACGTTTATTCTTACGCTGGAATTGGAGTGATACGAAAGTTTGATGAATCACGCGTGAGCCCCGTCGTAAGATGATTTCTGCGCTCAGATATATACACTGGTTTCTACGCTCTGTTGATAAATAAGGGCCATTGTCTACTGATAACCAAAAAATAATTTAAAAAATGAGTAAACATTAAACCACATCATCACATACCCTTCACCATAGCTAGAGATTGGCATGGTCCTTTTTCCAGTAGGCCTATTAGCCTGTTTGATGCTCATTGAGCTCAATGCAAATCAAACAGGCTATTAGTCCTACTGGAAAAAGCCCAACAGGAAACTCCTTAAATTATGTACATGACTTTCATTGAATTAAATTCTACTTCCTGTATTAAATTTGAATTGTAATTCTACATCCTGTTTTTGACCTCAATTCATATTCAAACTCAAGAATTGAATTGGAATTTATAAGTCATTCTCAATTCAATTCTGAATTGTGCTAGCCTGACCTAGCCTTGCACGCCCTCCCAGTGACGTAGCCTAACACCTTCGGCGTTGCTGTCGCTGGTCTGGCCCAAAGCCATCGATATCTCAAAGTTGCGACACTACCATTGACTCCCGTGTACAAACAATGGCGGCACATCCGGGAACTATTCCATTGAGAATGGATGAATATCTCAGGTGTTATATTAAGACTTTTCTACATGACTTATAGTCGTGTGCATAATAATGCATTTTCATTGAGTAATATATGTGGAAATGCAGTTTACAGTAATTTTCATCGAGTATTTACCGTAAATATCAATGCGATCGCTGCTGTCAATCCCATAGTAAACCAGGGACCGAGGGAACTACTGAGTCTACCCACTAACCACGTGACCGCTCTAATCTGGCTTTAAGATGGAAGTCAACGGCTGTCGCAACTTTGAGATATCGATGGCTTTGGTCTGGCCAACTGCTCATCGGGGAGGATTTCTGAATTCCGCAAAACTGCGTAACTGCCCCCTCTGGTCGAGAACCAATCAACTTTGAGCAGCTCCAACGGCTCTGGGTAGAGGCGTGTTCAAGGCAGAGTTGTTATTGATTTAAACTCGGCAAACCCCTTTCTGACATTGACCAGTAACAAATCGAGGCACTTAAAGGAGGCGGGTCAACCAAGCGCTTGGAGAAACTGTTTAGCACATGCTCTTAGTCAGACTAAAGTCTCGCAGAGCCTTGAAAGTCGATGGCAATCAGGCTAAGCCTGACCAGCCAGACCCACATCAAGATAACCCTAGGCAGGACTCAATCGGAGGGGTGGGATAAACAGTTGTCTTTCAAATTCCTTCTCCACGCAATAGGATAACGCTAAACGAATCATCTTCTTGTTTTCAAGTAGCATGATGTGTAACCGTTGCAACTTCTGGTCGCATGTCAGTCACCATAGACCTCTGAAGTTCGCCTACAAAAAAGCCACCATCTTTGCCCAAATAAGGAGATCCGGTATCTTCAGATTTTTTCTATAGGAAAATAACATGGGTTTTTTCAATTATCGCACCTGTTAAACTCTCGCGGGGATGATGACATTGGAAATGCAGATGTTTTTCGCTACACAGTTTTGTCCACTGACATCTAGTGGATACTGTGATCTTCGGTAGGTGAAGACGGCACAGTTTGATCTTTGCTACCCCAGAGCTAACTTACAATGCAACTTGCCATAGGCAGTTAGCTTCAATTAACTCCCGGATCTCCTTATATGGGCAAAGATGGCAGCTTTGGATCCTTTTTGTAGGCGAACTTCAGAGGTCTATAGACCCACAAAAAAAGCTACCATCTTTGCCCATATAAGGAGTTACGGTATCTGACGATTTGTCCTATGGTTAATTAACATGGGGATTTGGAATTATCACACCTGTTAAACTCGCGGGGATGACAAAATCGGAAATGCAGGTGTTTTCCTGAACACACTTTTGTCCTCTGCCTTCGATAGGAATCTGTGATCTCCGGTACACGAAGGCGGCAGACTTTGATTTTTGCTACCCCAGAGCTAACTTGCGATGCAACTTGCCATTAAGTTAGCTCTGGGGTAGCAAAAATGAAAGTGTGCTGACTTCACGTAGGCCTACCGGAGATCACAGTATGCACAAGAAGGCAGAGGACAAAAGTGTGTTCAGGAAAACGTCTGCATTTAAGACTTTATCGTCCCCGCGAGAGTTTAACAGGTGCGATAATTCAAAATTCCCATGTTATTTTCCCATAGGAAAAATCGGCAGATACCGAATTTTAAAAATGCCAGCTTTTTTGTAGGCGAACTTCAGAGGTCTGTTATGTTAAGCCCGCCCATCGACTGTACACGATGTGATTAGTCTGGTGATTCTGCCAATGCCCAGCTCCCAAGCTAGAGTTCCTAGACTGACCCGGGCAGCCAATTAGATTTGCTGCCGCTAGGGGCGTCTAGATTTCTAGGCTAGTATTTTGCACAAGCCTGTCCCGAACATTAACAATATGCTGGCTTTCTGCCAGAGTGAACTTTGGTGTCTTTTTAGACTCTTGCCTTTTTAATGGCACACATTATTCCACCCAGTTGTAAGGCTGTGTGTCTAATTTTCTGATGTTATAACAAACCATTGTAAGATTGCTGAGTGTTTTTGGAGATATAGAGTCTTTATTGTCCTATAAAGGATATTCTTCTTCACACGTCATTTCATCCATAAAAGATGGATGTTTCTCCAAAATATTGCTGCATGATTCATTACACCACACCAAAGACAATATATTCTCCTCTCCATTCACTATGGTGTGAAACCAAACATGAATGTTCTTATGTTGTTCTTAAGCACAACGTAAGCTTAGTTGAAAGCAATAAACATTTTGTTCTCGATTGCGAACATTGTCAAATATTCATGGGAAGGTATATTTACTGTTGGTCACCTATTATGCAAGTATTTTCTTAAGCATATTAGCACATTGTGGCTGCTTTAAATGGTAGTGTTTTATGTTTTACTCACCTGCATAAAGAGTCTAAGTTGAGTTTAAACCAGGTCAAAAAATGACCATGAAATAATGATAGGCCTACGTACAATGTTCTTCTTTCAGACACATTTGAATTTGTATAGTGATGTTTGGAATGAGTTAATGAGAAGTTATGTAAACTGTACAAGATATATGGTTGCTTTTACAACGTAGATAAATAAATACCTTTTTTAATGTTCATGGCTTCTTTGTGTAAGCACAGGCAATAACCATAGTATATTGGTTATAATTAAACAAAGTCAATGGTAGGTTGTTTCCATATGGTACTAATATATTAGTCAAATTTAACCAATGAGATTACTCAATATATTATACTCAATGTATAGGTTGATTTGAAGTACAGTAGACTATCCATGCTCAGTAGTCATCAAATGTGAATAAACTGGAGACATTTTGGATGGAAGAATAGTTCAAAATACCTGGAACCAGAATTCAGGGACTTACAGTATCTGTAGCTATCTGTAGCACAAAAACAATGTATCTACAAACTAAATTTTTGTAAGCTAATATAGCAAAGCTAATATAGCTTGGTGTCTGTCTTGTTTTGTGTATTGATTGGTTTGTGTCTACCTGTCTATTGAATGGTGCTGGCCGCCAGGTATATGTTCCCCCTTCAAATGTATAGTATGTGTTTTATTTATTTAAAAGAAATGCTTGTAAATCATACCATTTTCCTCATGAAGACTGTTTATGTAAACCTAAAGGACTGTTAAGAATGACAAGGAAGATTGTTGTTAAGATGAAAATGGTTTGTAATCTATGGTGGTAACATTCATTCATCTTTGAAAATGCCTTATTTTTCAATATAGGATTATAGGCACAATATGCACTTTAATCTACCAAATTTCAAGTCTGATAAAATGATTCTTAAAGGGGTCTAAGTAAAGATCCTTTCACACTAATCCTTGCCATTTGTTTTGACAAATAAGGTTTGTAAGTAAGTATCTCAAATAATCAGAAAGACGTGGTGAACTAAGGTGGAAAAAACACTTACATTATATTTTTTGTAATTTCTTGTTGCAAACTTGTAGAATTCAGTTGACTACTTCAACATTTGATTTACTTTATCAGTGCAAAAATCTGCTGCAGACACATGAAATTGGCGCATGCGCATTTTGTTTATCAATGGGATTTCACGTGCGCTTGATTCGGCCAGGGATTTGGCAGACTTCACACAGACAAACAACATTTGAAACTATCTTTCGAAAACGAACGACTACATACTTAAACGTAAGTAAAACATTTAATCAAACTATACAGTATTCATTGTTTTAAATGACAGTCTTGAACATTCCGTGTCGTGTTGATTAATTATGATTAAGAAATAATCATTTGACTAGCCAAATGCTGTTAATAACTAGCCATAGTTAGCTATGTCTAGTTGTTAGCCATAACTCAACTCTTTATACAACTCAACTAATGGTAATACTAGCTTGATATGTTGTGGTAAGATTTAATCTTTTGTCACTGACTGTTTCCCTAATGAACATGTTGTTCCTAAAACATTCACTCATGCAACAACGGAGGCGTTTCTGTAGCTTTGTATGCTAGCTACCATCTGGTAACGTAAGGTAACTGTGTTGAACGTTATTAGACATCAATAGAGCCATATATGGTCGTGCTAGTCAGTGACAACTGCCACTATGTGGTTGACGGGATCAAGCACGGAGTGTGCAGGACTGGACCGCACGCAGGTTAAATGTTGTTTGAGGGATAACTTTGTTGATGATTACCTTTTGAAGCATTTGGAATACTTTTATCTGGGACAGTGTTCAGCTCTGCAGTCGAACTTGCTATTTGAACAGAGGAACGACCGATGATGGGCTACATTTGTGGCAATAGCCGAATGCAACATTGATATACTTTCAGTTGTTTATACTTTTACTCGATTACAGAAATATAAGTTGTCCTCTTGTCTCAGTCCTAGAGTGATGCAGTCCACCTTTCTCTTTGCCATCAAGATGTTGTGGAGGTTGATTCCCATATCAGAGAAATTAGTCAAATATGGCCTGCTCTGTTTCTCAATGATGAGGCAAGTATTAATGTATTTCTCTGCATGTCTGTGTATATCTATTTGTCTATCTATGTATTTTTTGCACATTGTTTATAAGCTTAAAGGAAATATCTGGTCATGGTCAAGTGCATAGGCAATAGAACAGGAACATTTGATCAGGTTATCTGCAAATGTTACAAAATTCATATACTTTCAATGTTTTCAGTAAGCAAATCAAACCAGCACAATTTAAATAGCTCAACAAGTGTTTTCTCTCAATTTGACACAAGTTGACACCAAAAAAGAACTAGTGCAGTCTCACACTTATTCAACACCTTCATAACAAGTGTCTTTCATATTTGGAAGAGCACATATGTGTTTTAACCTGTTGCAAATGCATCTTAGCTCATTCCTAATGGGCAATGGCCTCCAATCCTCTCTTAGGACTCCCTAAGTATTTTAATGAATCCATCTTCCCCTACACATGCTGCATGTTTTCCAGAGGAAGCAAAGATGCCATATTGCATCACCGAGCCATCATCATTCAACACAAGTCAGGTATTTGGCAGTCAGTGTATGCCCAATTTTTCCCCTCTAGACTTACTGCCGTTTCATCGGCATAAACAGAACAGAACCCACAACTGTATGCTGTAATTGAGTCTCATGAAGTATATAAGTATATATCCTTTTTTGATCCCGTGAGGGAAATTCGTTCTCTGCATTTAACCCAATTTAACCGAATTAGTGAACACACATAGCACAGCGAGGTGGGTTAGGTGCCTTGCTCAAGGGCACTTCAGCCGTGGACTGGTCGGGGATGGAACCGCAACCCTCCGGTCACAAGCTCGAAGCCCTAACCAGTAGGCCACGGCTGTCCACAAGCATAGGCTGTAAACTGCATCATGTATGAATTAAGAGTAAAAATTACAATGGCTTTGTAATACTTTAGCAGTTGGTCTGCTATTTAGTATATGTTGTACCAAGTGTTCTTGTTCTTTTTCCTGCTGATAGTACAGTGACCATCTCAACCTAAACCAACAAATTTCCCGTGGGAAATTTCCTGTAACTGATGCAGTCTATAGCTAAATTAAACACCAATTGGGAATTGTGTCAAATATTGTCATTCTTTCTGTATCTCCATCTACAGTATGTGCAGGTGGCAGATATCACAGCACATAGGAGAAGGATAGCCCTGGAAGGACTGCCGCTTTTCTTCAGGGAAGAGTCTACATGCCTTTTCAGGAAATGCCTGGTAAATACTAGTTTTGTTTCATTGTGGCCTACCAGGCCTATGTCAAAAGCAGCCTTGGGTAAAGCTGGGAAAGATTAAACACACGGTTTCCACACCGTGGTAATCAACCGTGATAATTATGATATTTGAAATGAAAGCGGTAATTGTTATCGTCAACATTTTTAATCATTGTTTACCGTTACACCGGTAATCGTTACTTGGGGGTTTAAAGTTCTGATTTCTTTACTTGTGTAGATTTTTTTAAGTTAATACATTTCATGTCAGTAGTCCAGTCAGACATAACTGTTGAAAAAAATGTGACATGTACAATACTTATTTTCACTGCTGTATATACGTAAGGGATAATGTATAGAACGCTGGTCATTATCGGGAAAATAAGGACCGACAGGGCGAACCGGACCCTGACGCTCACCTGTCTTGACTCACATATGAACTTCAGTCACATCCCATCCTTAATCCATAGGGTTTATTATGATGTCAGTCCACTCTTTGCAGCTATAACAGCTTCAACTCTTAGACTTTCCACAAAGTTTAGGTGTGTGTTTCTGGGATTTTTTGACAATTCTTTCAGTGGCACATTTGTGAGGTCACACACTGATGTTGGACGAGGCGACTGGCTCTCAGTATCCACATTAATTCATCCCAAAAGTGTTCTATCGGGTTGAGGTCAGGACTCTGTGCAGGACAGTCAAGTTCATCCCCACCAAACTCTGTCATTCATGCCTTTATCTATCTATCTATCTTTATGGACCTTGCTTTGTGCACTGATGCACAGTCATGTTGGAACAGGAAGGGGCCGTCCCTGAGCTGGGCTTGGTCCCTTAGTTCCAGTGAAAGGAACTCTGAATGCTTCAGCATTAACCAAGAGATTTTGGACAATTCCATGCTCCTAACTTTGTGGGAAATTTGGGGATGGCCACTACTTGTTCCAACATGCCCGTGCACCAGTGCAAGGTCCATAAATACATGGATGACAGAGTTTGGTGTGGATAAACTTGACTGGCCTGCATAAAGTTCTGACCTCAACCCAATAGAACACCTTTGGGATGAATTAGGATGAATACTGAGAGCCAGTCACCTCATCCAACATCAATGTGTGACCTCACAAATGCACTTCTGAAAGAATGGTCAACAAATCCCAGAAACACACTCCTAACCTTATGGGAAGACTTCACAGAACAGTTGAAGCTGTTATAACTGCAAAGGGTGGACTGATGTCATCATAAACCCTATGGATTAAAGGGATATTCCACCATTTTTGGAAATAAGCTAATTTTTCACCTCCCCTCGAGCAAAACAATTAATATTTACCTTTTTCCCGTTCATCCAGCCATTCTGTGAGTCTGGCGATACAACTTTTAGCTTCAGCCTAGCATAGCTTGGAACTACATGGAACTACACTCTCATCTGGCGTAATAATCAAGGGAAGTTGCAAACGTACCATGGGCGCAGTGATATCTGAAAATAGTCCCCATAGGCAACAAGCAGTAGTAGTGCGTGATATCACTGTGCCCATGGTACGTTTGCAACTTCCCTTGATTATTACTCCAGATGAGAGTGTAGTTCCATGTCAAATCAGCCTAGAAAAATGCCAGGTTTCATTTTCAGTTGGTCTTATTGCACTCTAACTTGAGAAGAGACACGTTTTAAATGGGAAAATTACCGGAAATCTTAGTTACTTTTAAGCATGATGCTAGCAGGCGAGAAGCTAATGGTCTAATCCGATTCAATGATCTATGCCAGGCTGAAGCTAAAAGTTGTATCGCCAGACTCACAGAATGGCTGGATGAACGGGAAAAAGGGAAATATCGATCGTTTTGCTCAAGGGGAGGTGGAAAATATTTCCAAAAATGGCGGAATATTCCTTTAAGGATGGGATGTGACCGAAGTTCATATGTGAGTCAAGACAGGTGAGCGAATGCTTTTGCCAATATAGTGTATTTCTTGTATACCTTATACACCTTGTCATTCGGTGGTATTATTTTTATTATTATTATTTAATTTTCTAAATTCTTGAGTAAATGAGAGATCTGGGGCCTCATGTACAAAGACTTGCATGGAATTCTTACTACAACATTGCGTACGCGAAAATCTGGAAAGAAGCGTACGCACAAAAAAATTCAGATGTATGAAACCATGCGTACGCAGCAATCCACGCAGCTTTCCTTTGTACATCCCAAATAACGTGAAATTAAGCGCACATGCATGAGCCAGAGGAGGCTCCTCCATTGAGGAAAGGGAGGAACAACCTCCCTAAAACTTCAGGGATTTTTTTTTTTTTTTTTTATCTGATAAATTATTCTTAATATTACTATTTGGACACGTTGAATGAGCTAAAATCGTTCTCCTAGGTCAAAATGCCAACAGCACCCCCTATCGCAATGCAAAATTACTGTACGGAGGAGCTTCCTCCTCAAACCCCTCATTGAAGTCCATTATAAACTTCTCAGACCCCAGCGGCTCGTGAACCCCGTCGTTTTCAATGGGCAAGGGAGGAAGCTCCTCCGTTGGAGTGGGCGGGTCTAGCCAGAGGCTCTGGAATTTAGCGCCAACGGTGAACCAATAAGCAGCTAGCTCCTCTGGATTACACCGTGCAAGACCGTGATCTGCCTGCGTCCACCACAACGAGAAGAATATTGTGTTGAACGGGAGGCTTGTTTTACATTGCTAATTGCTCGTGAAATAAATACTACAATGGCATCAGAGGACGCTGTCCATGTTTTTACTGAACAAACCATTTTACACATTCAATTACAGTGCAAAGGTTAGGATCAAAGCAGCAGGAAGACCAGTTCCAAAAATCCATATTCCAAAAAAAGATCGTAATGCTAAATCTAGTGTAGTGAATGCTACATGGTATGACAAATACTCGTGGCTACTAACTGGTAGCACAGAAAACAGTCGGCTATACTGCTGGCCTTGCCTGCTAATGGGGAAGTCACGAACGTGGACAGTTCAGGGATTTACTGACAATTTGGATATTTGGATAGCCAGGATAGGGCAACAAAACGCCAATTTGGAAATTTGGATAGGGCAACAAAACGCCACGATTTGTGTGATGAGCACATTGAAGCTGTAATCCGATTGTCATTGCTGGGCACAATGCCAATTGATCAGGTTATGGACGAAGGTGTGCGGTTGCAGACTGCACAGCATAATGCAAAGGTGCGCCAGAACAGGGAGCCTGTGAAGCGTTTGATTAATGCTACTGCCTATCTGGGCATGCAAGAACTGTCTTTCAGGGGGCATGACGAGGGGGCTGATACAGACAACAATTCGTCACTATTTACAGGCATGTCTAAAACCATACAAAACGATCTCATTTCGGCAATATCCAAAACATTTTTCCTGACTTCCCAGAACTAGATTGATTAACCCTCTGGAGTCTAAATCCCTCCCTGGGGATTTGAAAAACTGTTCCAAACACACATGTCAATCTTTGCTAGTTTTTTTGTCCTAGAAACATATAAGTGACACCATAAACCTTTAATCAACTAGTTAAAAGAGAATGTATCAATGGCACTTTGTAAAAACAATAAAAGAAAACCCTAGGATTTCAGTCCTCTCACCTGCAGCAGGCCCATTCAACTTACAGTAATTTGCATTTGAAAGAGACACACACTAAGTGACCCATTAGTCTGACTTTTTTCCAATTTGTAGTAAAACTACATAACATTTTTAAATGTTCTTATTACTTATATGGAGCCAACACCATTGTTTTCAAGGTTTAAACTTCAAAAGTCTTAGCTCGATATATATTTATAGTGTATTTTTATACCTTTGACCTTTGACCTTTGAAAATTGTTTTTTAAATAGTTGTGTTTACACTGAATTATTATAAAAAGTAATTTCATTACATCCACTTTACTCTCATATAATTATTTTGGAGGATCTCTTGAATATAACCATATGTGCCACTTTTGCATAGATGTTTTTAGTTAGATGAAAAACTTAAAAATCTCAAGGTATAGCTAGCTGCCTCAAAGTGCCTGAAAAGGCCCCGGACCTCCAAGTGTTAACATTTGCATTTATTAATTTAGCAGACACTTTTATCCAAAGTGACTTACATATGTCAATTATATAACAAAGATCATTGTCCCTGGAGCAATTTGAGGTTAAATGCCTTGCTCAAGTGCATAACGGTGGTTTAAATGTCTGGGTAGGCGGCCTACATACTCTATTGTTCACATATGCCACCAACACCATCACAACCTCACATTTGCCAATATGCCACCAACACCATCACAACCTCACATTTGCCACTAACACCGATCAAGTGCACCTTCCTTCCTCCCTTATTTTTATAACCACCAGCCGCCACTGGCATGAGCATTATACTCCACCCCCTCTCCTCCCTCAATCACACTCATTTTGATATGCTAACTAGAAGGCCACTCGAAAACTCAGACCTCCGCGAAGGCAAAACGCCTTATCCCACAATATTAATAAGAGAAAAAAATCATTTGTGGATCCATCCGTTCTTGAACCTGCTACAAAATGTAATAATTTATATAATCAAATCGAAAAAGTATTAAACGTTTATTACCAGCGATTGCGAGGTAGAAGTGCTCTTATCAGACAACATGGTAAAGACAGTAGCCTACGTCTTTATCATCTGTAATTAATAACAAAAAAAAAACAGTAGAGGCAGAGCGTGGCAGTGGCTACAAGGGTCAGAGACCGTGGCAGATTCATTGGTCAGTCTGCAAGTGACAAGGTTCACATAACGCGGTTTGTTGGGCATTTCAAGCATTACAAAATAACTGCAATAATTAAAAGGTAATTAAATCACACGTGTCCGAGTAAGAACACGCATCGCGCACCCATAGTAAGTTTATCCACGCTTTGCCACGACGATTTCTGGATCATATTCCTATATTTTGCACAAGTGTTACAACAATAATGTGAATGCTTACTCGAGGAAAGTCAAAGTAGCCTATGCAGTCAGTCAGGGAAATTGCTTCAATTCGCACTAAGCTATTCACGCGGATCATCTTGTCCCATTTGTTTTTTGTTTTACTGAAAACTGTCGGAAATATGTTAAAACACCCGGAAAATGTTTTAGACATGGACATATGCGTGAAGCCGACCACATTCATCACAGATTTCGAGGAAGGAAAGCTCTTCGAAATCTGAAATGTTTGATAAGCAAGTGAATAATCATGTATGGAACTAAATATAGGCATTATCTCTATACGTTTCACATTAGGCTACCTAATTCTTGATATCCTCTGATAAGACTACAGTTTTAATTGCAGATATAGGCTGTTGCATAGTTTGGTACTATTAACGCATGTTGCATGGCCAATTATCTAGAAACATATGCCTATTTCGAAGTGCTATTTTTAATATGCTGTGCAAATAAAGGCCTTGATTCGTGATCAACTAATGTTGTTGCGCTGCATTGCCTCTATGTGTCGCCAACTGACGATACACACTGGAAATGTGCGTACGCCAGGCATGAAGCTTGCGTGGAGGACCGCACATTCTCACATTCAAGTCAGTCTTTGTACATCCGGACGTGAGCGTGAGACTTAGAGTACGCAGCATTTTTGTGCGTACGCAAGCTTTGTACATGAGGCCCCAGGTGTGTTAAAACGTGATTATACGTTGTTTTGCCTCAGCCCTCTTTTTAAATGTTGGAAATGTCATTATACTGTCAACGAAGAGTGGGACTACTTTGAGCTAGCCTGGCACGCCGTCCCAGTGACGTAACACCTTCGGCTTTTGCTGTCGCTGGTCTGGTCAACTGCTAATCGGGAAGGATTTCTGAGTTCCCGAAATCTGCGGAACTGTCCCCTTTGGTCGAGAACCAATCAACTTTGAGCAGTGGCTCTGGGTAGAGGCGTGTTCAAGGCAGAGGAAAGAGTGTTGTTGTTGGTTTAAACTCGGCAAACCGCTTTCTGACATCGACCAGTAGCAAATCGAGGCACTTAAAGGAGGCGGGTCAACCAGCGCTTGGAGAAACCGTGTTAGCACAGGCCCTTGGTCAGACTAAAGTCTCGCAGAGCCTTTGAAAGTCGATGGTAATCAGGCTAACTTTGAGCCTTTCTGTAGTTTAAAACAGCGATTTGGCTATTTAGCTACAACTAGGAGGCGGTCTTCTCCGGCCTGCCTGAACGTCTGCTTGAAATTCTGCTCCCCGGCAAACTGCATTCCAAATTATTATGCATATGCAGTCTTTGTTCATTTTCCAGAATAGTCTATAGCTACACCGGCATTCTCTTTTAACATAGACAGCCAAATTTGCCTTATACTGCTCTGACATTCTGCAGGACAGGAGTACATGATTTAAAAATAAATAAATGAATACAACTTGAAACCATCAAGAAATTCTGTAGTTGTCCAGTTGACAGTGGAATGATGTTCCTCCAACGTGCAGATAACGACCCCAGTGGTGCTTACTATAAAAGTAGTATAAGAATGTAGAAACCATGTAATGCCAATGTAATGTCATCAAGTGTTATTACATGTTCATGATGATGTGTCATGTTAGTGACAGGTTCATGTCACTCTGTCGAAAACCTCAAGTAAAGCGTTGCTATTTTTTAACACCCATTCAGATGCTGTGAGGAGAGTTGGATTTGTTGGTGAGATGCCACAGGCATCTAATGTTGAAAAAGAAATTAAGTCATGGCTACGAAACGCGAGAGACCAGGGTGGCGGACGACGGCAGAGGTTACTACAGCAAAACAGAAACCCTGATGCTAACGTGAGCTAAGGGGGGGGGGGGGGGGGGGGGGGCAAATGTAACAAATGTATTGCGGAGGTGTACTGTATTTGTTATTTGTTATTGCTGGGGGGAACACATGTTATACCTTTGTTATTTATTTATTTATTTATTTCATATACAGTGCCCTCCATAAGTATTTGAACACATGCTAAAGTTGAGTATAAAGAGGAATATAAAATCATCTTTTGGAAATTGATCTTAATGTCTTACTGTAAATACAAAAATGAGGAAATATCCAACATTTAAGGACACCAATTTTATATGTTAATGAATAATGTATCGTAAATAGATAAATGTTTTCCTTAAAATACAGGCGTCATAAGTATTTGAACCCCTATGTGTTAAATTCCCATAGAGGCAGGCAGGTTTTTATTATTTCATGGATCCAGGATACTATGCACCCTAAAAAAGTTCCCTTGGCCTTTGCAATTAAAATAACCCCACATCCTTACATACCCTTCACCATCCCTAGAGATTGGCATGGTGTTTTTTCAGTTAGTCTATTAGCTGGTTTCATGCTCATTGAGCTCAATGCAAATCAAACCAGGTAGTAGGCTAATTGAAAACAAAAAAAAAAAAGAAGCACCATACCAATCTTTAGGTTAAGTGAAGGGTATGTGATGATGTGGGGCTGTCTGCCTCATGAGAATTTAACACATGGTTGATTCCGTGTCAAATCAGGACACTTTCGGATCTCATTGTCACAGATTGCATTTTGCATTTTGTCCATGCTCAGGGTGGGAAATGAAAAAGAAACATTTGCATAAGACAAGTCAAATTGGTGTTTTTTTTTTTTTTTTTTGTCAAGTATTTTTATTGTTTTAAAGGAGTCTTAACATTGAATAAAGAATAGTACAATTCTGAATTCCCTCTACTTTTTCCCCCCATCCCACCCACACAAACATTCATGCCAATGTTAAACAAATATACATATACATACACATATACATATACACATTACCCACATAATGGAATAGAATTGTAATGTACATGTAGTAATAATACCATTAACAATCAAAAATAACTAAATAAATAATAATATAAATAATAATAATAATAAAATAAATAAATAAAAATAATCATAATAATAATAACAAGATAATAACCAATGTCTACTTTGGACAAACTATAATGTTCAGGATTCTAATTGCATGACTTTGCTACTCAACTTGTGCTGTCTGTCAGTCAGAAGGGAGTACAGTAAGCCTATCGAAATAAGTCAGCAGAGGGTCCCAGGTTTTGTAGAATTTTCTAGAGGATCCCCTTAGACAGTATTTAATCTTTTCCAGCTTTAAGAACATCATAACATCTGAAAGCCACACTGATGCCTTAGGAGGGGCTGTTGATTTCCATTCTATGAGTATCCTTCTTCGGGCTATAAGAGTTGCAAAAGCTATGACACTCTCTCTACGGTTGGGCATTACGACATCCTCTCCCAGTGCCCCAAATATAGCTGTTACAGGGTTGGATTGCAAGCGTAAGCCAAAGGCATCATTTAATATCTCAAATATTGATGTCCAAAACTGTCCCAACTTGGGACATGCCCAAAACATGTGAGTTAAATCTCCCCGGGCCATCCTACAGCGATCGCAAATATCATCCACATTAGTGTATATTTGGGCCAATTTCACCTTACTATAGTGCATACGATGGAGCACTTTAAACTGGATCAAGTTCAACCGTGCACAAGAAGAAGTTCCATTCACCCAACTCTGTGCCCTATCCCAGACAGCGTCAGATATATCAGTGCCAAATTCTTCTACCCATTTAGCTTTAATGGTATTCATTGTTGTTTCTTGGGATGACATGATATACTTGTATATAATGGAAATTTGGCCCCTAAAGGCCAGGGGAGTATGAAGTATATCATCCATGACTGACCTTTCGGGTATTTGCGGGAATGATGGGATTAGAGATCGAATAAAATGACGAATTTGAAGGTATCGGAAGAAGTTAGCTTTAGAGATGGAGAACGTATTTGCAAAATCAGTGAAATTAGGAAAAACTTTATTCATAAAAAAGTCTTTGCAAGTTATAAGGCCATGTTGTTGCCACTGTCTAAAGGAATCATCTAATTTTGCAGGGGGAAACAGATGATTATCACAGATTGGGCTATGTATGGACAACCCAGGCAGGTTAACTGTCTGCCTAAACTGTGTCCATATCCTCAAAGTAGAAGTCACTACTGGACTAGAGGAAAAGGAAGTAGGAGAGAATGGGAGTTTTGAGGTAACTAGAGCAGCAAGTGATGAGTGTTTACAACTCTTTCCTTCGGCATTACACCAGTCAGTTCCAGGGGTCTGGAACCAATAGACAATTTTTTGCAGATTTGCTGCCCAGTAGTAACTTAAAAGGTTTGGGAGTGCTAGCCCACCCTCCTGCCTTGGTCTTTCCAGGAATGTCCTACGCAGTCTAGAAGTTTTGCCCCCCCATAAAAAGTGAGAAAGCCGCCCATTTATTGAGCGAAAAAATGACTTGGGGAGAAAAATGGGTAAATTCTGAAAAAGATACAAGAGTCTAGGCAGCACATTCATTTTTATACAATTAACTCTCCCTGCCAATGTTAGATATAAAGTGTTCCAGCGTTGGAGGTCAAGCTTCAGTTTCTCAAATATGGGAGAGAAGTTAGCCTCAAATAACTCAGAAAAAGAAGGGGTCACGTTTATGCCTAGATACTTAAATCCTGTTTTGGACAAACAAAAGGGCAGGTCTGTCTCCTGGATCTTTAATGCCTTGTCATTTATAGGGAAGCATATGCTTTTTGAGTAATTTATTTTATATCCAGAGAAGCCACTGAAGTCATTTAAAACGTTCAAAATTATTGGTGTGCATGTAATAGGGTCAGTTAAATAAATTAAAAGATCGTCTGCATACAGAGAGATTTTAAAGTCCACCCCCATTCTATTTATCCCCTGTATGGATTGTGTAGTTCTTAGCATTATTGCCAGGGGTTCTATTGCTATAATGAACAATAATGGGCTGAGAGGGCAGCCTTGGCGTGTTCCTCTACATAAAGGGAAATATTTAGACCGCACTGTATTTGTAATTACTGCAGCTTTTGGAGAGGAGTACAATAATTGAATCCATGAAATGAATTTTGGACCAAATCCAAACCTTTCTAATACAGAAAACAAATATCCCCATTCCACTCTATCAAACGCCTTCTCTGCATCTAGGGACAGCACCACCTCTGGAGTGTCCCCAGATGCAGAAGAGTGCACAACATGTAAGAGCTTGCGAATATTAACAAAAGAGTGACGGCCTCTAACAAAGCCTGTCTGGTCCACTGATATTATATCAGATATAACACTGTTTATCCTGGCAGCTAAAAGTTTTGAAAGTATCTTGACATCCACGTTCAATAAAGATATGGGCCTATAAGAGCCGCAGTCCGATGCGTCTTTGCCTGGCTTCAACAACACTGTTATAAGAGCTTCTGTGAGGCTCTGTGGCAGGCATGACTGTTCAAAAGAATAATTAAACATATTCAGCAGTAGAGGTGTTAGTTGTGAGACAAATTTTTTATAAAACTCTACTGGAAAGCCGTCCGGCCCAGGAGTTTTCCCACTTTGCATACCCTTTATTGCGCTTTCTATTTCCTGTGCTTCAAGAGGTTTTTCCAAAATGTCCTTATCATTTTGTGACACTGACGGGATGTCAAGACTTTCTAAGAACTCTGTCATATGAGAAATATCTTGGGGGAATTCTGACGAGTATAGTTTTAAATAATAATCTCTAAATGTGTCGTTAATTTCTTGTGGGTTTATTGTCAGCTCCTTTTGAGTATTTCTAATTGTTGGAATAAGCTTGGATGCAAGCTTACACTTTAACTGGTGAGCCAGGAGGCGCCCTGCCTTCTCCCCATGTTCATAGAAGAACGCACGTGACCGTAGCAAGTTTTGCTCTGTCTTCTCTGTAGATAAAAGCTCGTATTGCGTTTTCAAGTTTAACCTCTCTTTGTACAATTCTGGAGTTGGTGTCACAGAGTACTGCTGATCAATTTTCAAAATATTGTTAATTAGTGTTTCTTGTGTTTGTTTTCGCAGTTTATTTCTTGACGCCATAAATGATATGATATGTCCTCTGAGAACAGCCTTTAAGGTTTCCCACAATAATGCTGGGGATATCGAATCTGTCTGGTTGGTTAATAGAAAGTCATCTATTACTTTTGATATATATTTACAAAAGTTTTCATCAGAAAGTAATAATGTATTCAATTTCCAAGTTGGCTTAATAGAATAATTGAGTGCAAAGTTAATTTCAAGAATGAGAGGTGCATGATCCGATTCAACAATAGCAGAATAGTCTATCTTTTTTACATCAGAGAGAAGGCTTTTATCTATGAAAAAATAGTCTATTCGAGAATAGGACTGGTGCACATGTGAAAAGCAGGAAAATTCTTTTTTACTAGGATTGAAAAATCTCCATGGGTCAGTACATCCCAAGTTAGACATCATATTGGATAATTCTCTGGACATCCTTGATGTTGGCGCAATTTTGGGATTTGAACGGTCCAGGGTGGTATCTAATACACAGTTCATATCCCCACCAAACACTAAACGATGTGTGTTCAAGTTAGGTATTAGTGTCAATATGTTTTTGAAAAAGTCTGGGTCATCCCAGTTAGGGGCATACACACTAACTAATACCACAGGGGTGTGGAAAAGATGACCTACTACTATAATGTAGCGCCCCTGGCTGTCAGAAATGATTTCTGAAGCAGAAAACAAAATTTTCTTGTGGATTAATATGGCAGCTCCCCTTGCCCTGCTGCTAAAGTTAGAATGGAACACCTGTCCTACCCAAGTTTTCCTTAACATGCTATGGTCTTGAGAACGCAGGTGAGTTTCTTGTAGAAATGCCATCTCAGTATTCAGTCTTTTCAGATGAGTAAATATTCTAGCTCTCTTTACAGGCCCGTTCATACCTCTAACATTCCAGCTAACGAAACGCACTGCAGACCCATCTGAAACTGTTTTACTTGTCATTATAGGCTATACTATTGGTTGTATACATGATGCAGACAGCAAAGTTTGCAATATCAATGTGTAAACTAGTCCTGAGAAAAAATGTAGTGCAAAGAGATACATAAATATAAAAATAATAATAACAATAAAACACATGGCATTTTCCCATTATCCCTATTACAGAACAAATAAAGAACACTAGGTTCACCCTCAGAACATGGATGAACCGCAGCCCCACTATGCTTAAACTTCCAATAGACCTTCCTAACATTAATATACCCAGGTCACTCTCCATCAAAATAAGTTCACGCCCATAGGCATCTGCCAATGCAGTAAGGCATAGCCTTATCAGTCCACTTTGCATCAACTAGGTTAATTCGTTCTGAATTTAACTACTATGGCAAGAATAAGGCAAAAATAGTCCTGGGCTAGATTAGTTTAGCTGGCATGTCTACATAAACTGGCTGATAAAACAGCCTACATACCTTAGCCTGCCCATGCAAGTTACGAATTACCCAGTCCACCTTGTTGCTTTCATTAAACCACAGCGTTCAGTTTAGTCCTCATCATTCTGGTCTCCTTGTCTCTCCAGAGTAGGTTGGTACTTAGCAATCCGGTCATCGTAGAACTGCTGGGCCTCTATTGGAGACGTAAAGGTGAACGTGTGTCTGTCGAATTCCACTCGAAGTCGTGCTGGATGTAGTAAACTGAAACGCACTTTTTTCCGATACAGCAGCTGTTTGACATCCTTGAATTCTGCCCGTCTTTTTGCCAGAGTTGCTGTCAAATCGGGGTAGATCCGAAGTTTGGTTCCACTAAACTGCACATCGTGCGACCGGGCCCATTGTAAAGCTTTCTCTTTCTCCTGAAACTTGTGAAAGCAAATGACGAAAGGCCGGGGTGGCTGTCCTTCTGCAGGCTTTCGGGCAAGGGCGCGGTGTGCTCGTTCCAGTTCAGGTGGTTTATCAAAGACACCCGGCATGACTTCCATTAACATGTTGGATATGAATTTCACTGTCGACTCCCCCTTTTCGCTGTCCTCTGGAACGTTTAATATTCTCAAATTAGCCCGACGCGATCGGTTTTCTAAATCTTCTAAGCGGTCAAGTAGGGTCGCATTTTGTTCTACAAGATGTTGTATCTTCTTCTCCGCAGTATTGAGGGCAGCAAAGTTATCCCCTGCTAGAGCTTCAGTGGTGTTTAGCCGAGTCTGGAAGCTCGTAACAGTCTCTGTCAATGCACTCACAGATGCCTGAAGAGGGACTATGGAGTCTCTGATTAAAGCCGATATGTCATCTATCAGCGATGTTCGTTGTTTGCTAAGCTCCGCAACAAGTTGAGACATGGAAACAGCTTCTGAACTTTCTTCACGAGCCTTGCTAGCCATGGCGGCGAGTTTCCCAGCAGTGGTCTTAGGCGTAGCACTAGTTGTGGTTGTTCTTCGTTTACTCATATAGACAGTCGATATTGTGCATATATTTCGATGCAAAAAGACGTTATGCAACAGGCGACAAGTATTTACACTGAAATGTACCTTATTTTGGCGTTACTATAAGTTATAAAAAAAGTTACGATGGGAGCATGGCTTTCTTGCTGCCTATCCTCTCATGGCCAAACCGGAAGTTTTCCAAATTGGTGTTTTTAAAAAGAAGAGGTAATGCAGATTAAAGAAAAAAATATTTTAAAAATCGTTGTATATTCCCACCAAGTGTTAGGGTGCTCTGAATATGAGATCCAACATTATTTTTCAAACTTGTGAGGTCTGCTGTTCAGTCCCTGATGGAATTTCTTTCTTCTTTTTCTGAGAGTGTTTCTACTGATCTCAAAAAGGGGGAAAAAATCAACAGCACATATCAAAATATGTCTTCTGTAAGTCTAAACAGAGCCCAGCCAAGAACTCCAATAAAATGTTGATCAACTTTGAGGGACTGCTATGACCATCCAGGATGATCCAGACCACTCGTGGTGATTTTACTGCATGCTATTCCAATTTATGCACCAGCCTCCAAAATTTGAGCCTCCTACAAATTCTAGTTCTTGAGCAATGAGCTTATGAACTTTGACAAACAAAAGAGGCAGAGCAAAATTGACACCCCCCTCCCCCCGTAAAACTGTCTAACTTGGAAAGTATTGATCTTAGCACAAAAACATTTTACAGAGTGTCTCCTGGGTAACATAGGTACAAATGGTATTTTTTTTTCAGATTTTTTTGAGACGCAAGTGCGTGCGCTCTGGTTGATTTGACGTGGAATGACCCTCTTGTGTTTTGACTTATTGAATCTCCTTTACTGTAATAGGCCAGTCAATCTAGCTCAAAAAAGGGCCAAAACTTAAACTAATTGCAATAGTAATGGTTCATACTTTTTATTGATCCTTAAACCCTCCTGCATCACATATTAAAAATCTACCCATTTATATTTAGTGGAACATACTTTTATTCAAGGTCAAAGGTAGCAATTTCCCATGCATTTTGCTATTGGGATTTACTACAGGTGAAATGGGTAAAATGTTAAACTATAGATATCAAATTGAAACTTTCACAGTTGTTTACTCACATTAAGGCTAATATTTTTTGTATTGCAAGTTTTCTGAAATGTGATGTTTATATATGCAAATGAGACCAGTTTTACCTAAATATGCAATAATTTGCATATATTTCTAGAAAACTAAATCTGAACAATAGGTACAGTCAGCTTCAAAATAATTGCTGCATTTTGCTTCTATATTGGATACCAAAAGCCTATGCAAAGGGAATATTAGATATTACTTCATATCACCTCAGAAATGAGGAAATCAAGTCAAGTCAAAATCAATGCGTTTCAATGGAAGTACATTATAGAACAAATGATTGTCAATGATATGGTATGATGGAAGTATCTCAATGCATGCCAAGTCACATAAGGAAGATATTGACCTTTAGACAACATATCAAGTGAGTTGCATGCACTGAGATACTTCCATCATACCATATCATTGACAATCATTTGTATAATGTACTTCCATTGAAACGCATTGATTTTGGCTTGACTTGATTTCCTCATTTCTGAGGTGATATGAAGTAATATCTAATATTCCCTTTGCATAGGCTTTTGGTATCCAATATAGTAGCAAAATGCAGCAATTATTTTGAAGCTGACTGTACCTATTGTTCAGATTTAGTTTTCTAGAAATATATGCAAATTATTGCATATTTAGGTAAAACTGGTCTCATTTGCATTTCTAAACATAACATTTCAGACAATTTGCAATACAAAAAATCTTTGTCATAATGTGAGTAAACAACTGTGAAAGTTTCAATTTGATATCTATAGTTTAAAATTTTACCCATTTCACTAGTAAATCCCAATGGCAAAATGCATTGGAAATTGCTACCTTTGACCTTGAAAAAAGTATGTTCCACTAAATATAAATGGGTAGATTTGTTATATGTTAATTAGATATACCTAGGGATCACAAAAATCTTGGAATGATTACTATTCCAATTAGTCATGGGTCAAACACTAGATTGACTGGCCTATTGGGCAGCCAATGGGCTAGGGCCGGCCCTGTAGCAGGCGAGAAGCTAATGGTCTAATCCGATTCAATGATCTATGCTAGGCTGAAGCTAAAAGTTGTATCGCCAGACTCACAGAATGGCTGGATGAACGGGAACAAGGTAAATATCGATTGTTTTGCTCGAGGGGAGGTGGAAAATGAGCGTATTTTCAAAAATGGCGGAATATCCCTTTAAGATCAATTTCCAAAAGATGATTTTATTTTCCTCTTTTTAGGCAACTTTAGCATATGTTCAAATACTTATGGAGGGCACTGTATATATTTCATGACCATTAAAGTGATTTAATATTGAAGGTTTCATATGTATTTATTTATATTTTAAAGCTAATACTTGTCTCAGGTGATTTTCATATTAAATGTTTAGAGATATAGTGTGTATATTAACACAATAAACTTACATTTCTTTGAATTCTGGACTATTGTAATTTTCTTTTGAACAGTTATGCAAGGCAAGTTTACTTATATAGCACATTTCATACACAGAGGCAGTTCAATGTGTTTAACAAAGATGAATGAATAAACTTTAAAAGAAATAAAATACAAACATGGAGGGGAAAAACAATAACAATGCTGAGTATGGGCCTAGAGAGGGCAATGTGGGCTGCCCATGCGTGGCCATTACAGGGCCCACGCTTTTGAGCGTGGGCCTAGAGAGGGCTTAGGGCTAGATGAGGGCAGCCCATAGGGGCCTGTGCGGGCCTAGTTAGGGCTATTAGGGCTAAGTGAGGGCTGCCCCTGCGGGGCCAGCACTGCGGGCCCAGCGCTTTGCCGATGAGCAAGCCCTCAGGGGCCCACCGTGGGCAGCCCGCTAGGGGCCCCAGCGGCAGCCCACAGTGAGCCTACAAGGGGCCCGCGCGGGCTTGCTTGCTGGGAATGTGTTTGCCTGTGAACAACAAAAGTTGGCTTGCGTTAGCTTGTTAGTTAGCGTTAGCTTGTTAGCTAGCTGTTAGCTAGCTAACGATAGCGTTAAGTTACCAGTTCAGGACGAAGTGGAGGTAAATGTCAACATGCATAAATGCATTTTTCTGCTGTAATAAAACCCTTACTTCTACCTCAAAAGCTCTCTAATGAAATGTACATTATGTATCTGCGTTACAGGTTCACAAGTGGCTCCAGTCTGGTTTGGGGGTCTACGCTTTCTCATCCTGTCCTGCCACCCAAGTAAGCTATAGCTGCTACAGTTTTGCATTTGATTTATTTGTCTTTTGGTCCACACATTAATAATAAAAATAAAAATAACCATATGCCTCTGTAACTGGTGTTAGTTCAGGACGAAGTGGAGGTAAATGTCAACATGCATAAATGCCTTTGTCTGCTGTAATAAAACCCACCTTCTACCTCAAAAGCTCTCTAATGAAATGTACATTTATGTATCTGCGTTACAGGTTATTCACAAGTGGCTCCAGTCTGGTTTGGGGGTCTACACTTTCTCATCCTGTCCTGCCACCCAAGTAAAGTAAGCTATACAGTTTTACATTTGATTTATTTGACTTTTGTTTTAAACATTAATAATAAAAAATAACCATATGCCTCTGTAACTGGTGGTCTAAACATTAATAATAAAATTAACCATATGCCTCTGTAACTGGTGTTACCAGTTCAGGATGTAGTGAAGGTAAATGTCAACATGCATAAATGCCTTTGTCTGCTGTAATAAAACCCACCTTCTACCTCAAAAGCTCTCTAATGAAATGTACATTTATGTATCTGCGTTGCAGGTTATTCACAAGTGGCTCCAGTCTGGTTTGGGGGTCTACGCTTTCTCACCCTGTCCTGCCACCCAAGTAAAGTAAGCTATACAGTTTTACATTTGATTTATTTCACTTTTGGTCTAAACATTAATAATAAAAAATAACCATATGCCTCTGTAGCTGGTGTTACCAGTTCAGGATGTAGTGAAGGTTAATGTCAACATGCATAAATGCCTTTGTCTGCTGTAATAAAACCCACCTTCTACCTCAAAAGCTCTCTGAAATGTACATTTATGTATCTGTGTTACAGGTTATTCACAAGTGGCTCCAGTCTGGTTTGGGTGTCTACGCTTTCTCATTCTGTCCTGCCACCCAAGTAAAGTAAGCTATACAGTTTTACATTTAATTTATTTGACTTTTGGTCCACACATTAATAATATAAAATAGCCATATGCTTCTGTAACTGGTGTTACCAGTTCAGGATGTAGTGAAGGTAAATATCAACATACATAAATGCCTTTGTCTGCTGTAAAACCCTAAATTTTATGTATCTGTGTTACAGGTTATTCACAAGTGGCTCCAGTCTGGTTTGGGTGTCTAAGCTTTCTCATCCTGTCCACACACACACACACACACACACACACACAAACACACACACACCAGTTACACTGCCTGGTGTTCATTTTCATGTATCATAGGTGTGCAGATGTTGTATGAATTGAAAGTGAGTTGTATGAATTAAAATGTTAATATTGTTTACTGTATTTAATAAAAAAGCTTTTAAATGACATCTTGTTTGGGCTGCTCTTATTATCAGTGTATATAAAAATTAAGCGATACAAGTACTGTGAAAATGCTGTAGAGTAGTGTTATTTTAACAGTACTAGTACTGTGTACATTTTGTAGAGTACTGTAACTTTACGGTACTACTACTGTGTAAATATTGCAGTGTACTGTGATTCATTAAACAGTATTATACTGTAGCTGGAAAATTACCGTAAAAAAACAGTAGATTACAGGTAACCACAGCTGCCAGTAGCATACCGTGATTTTACAGGGAATTTTTTTACAGTGTATTTTTAAAAACAACACCCTACAACTCATATCTAAGCTTTGTATATTCTCTAAATTGTCCTTGTATAGAAAATCTTTAGAGATAAAGCAAAGTCAACTTTGTGACATTCAAGAAATGTTGGTGGGGGAAAAAAACTAAATCCACGCTATAGATCGACTAAGATTTCACTCAGGATTGCAAGTCACATTATCACTCAGAAATGGCTGCACTATAAATTCCTGGTAGGTTGAATACCAGTAAAATGCAGTGCTGAAGAAAACGCAAAGAGCTGGTTACAGCTAAACAGAATATGAAAATATCTTGCAGGAAACAAAAGCCAAACAATGTAGCTTGAAAAGTGATACATGATATAAGCTACCACGATTCATCAACATCTCACCGTGCACAGACAAGCTGACAGAATCACTGTGAGAGGAGGTGAAATCGCGACCAGACACTCGTGTTTGATACTGGCAGTAGTAGGATCCTCCATGGGTAAAGTCCACCTGACGGATGGTGAAAACAGCAGAGGTTCCTGAGGCTGCCTTTGTCTCTCTATAGGACCCAGAGAGCTGCTGTAGGGTGAATGTCCCACCCAGGTACTGAGTGGAGATGGAGCAGCTCATCTGGACTTGCTGACCCCAAGATGAATTTCTTTCCGTTCGAAGGGTGAGAACTGGTTTCGGCAGTATAACTGGGATATGAAGAATTGAGGACAGGTATCCGCCGTTCATTCCGACATACCAGCACTCCGACATTGACGTCCAATTGTCGTAGTGGAGGCATGTCTCCTTATGGGAAAAAGTCCCACCACTCCGACATTTTTTTTTTTCATGGTCGCAGTGGCGGTATTTCACTTTTTTTTCAAACAACGTGCCATTCCGACATGAGGTAATTAATAGGCTATTAATGTTACAGTTATTATTTTGCTGTCACTTCGTCTTGTTTATGGCCTAGAAGGTTGTATTTGGTATCTGTGGATAGCTCTAGCTCTCCTCTTTTATCTGACATGCAAGTCATATATTTTTGACCAGGCGTTTCACGGGTAAATCAAACGAAAGTAGCGAGCCGAAGCTATATGACATTCTTATTTGTTTGTCACTTCGTCTGTTTTTATAACACAAAAGGATCGATGTGTTTGGTATCAACGGAAAGCTCTGTTTCTCCTCTTTCATTTGATATGCTTGTCATGTCTGTGCGATGCCTGGTCCCGGAGTAATCCAAGCGAGAGCAGTGGCTGTGTGCGTGAACGCAGAGCAATATAGACTGTAAATATGATATACTTTGATTTAAATTCATGATTTTATTTTATACTTTATACTTGATCGTACAGACACGTGTCTAGTCTCGTTGGAAAGCCCCGGTTCTGCTCTTTCATGCAATATAGGTCTCATCTCGCTGTGACTAATAATCACGGAGCAATGTAACAGAGAAGAATGGGTGTGTTTTTTGACGCACTTTGCATCCGTCGGGCTCATAGGGTCCGTTAAATTGACTTGGAAAAAAATAGGATTTGTAAACTGTCGGAATGGGGGTACTAAAATGTGTCGGATTGGCAGCATGTCTAAATAGCAGCATGTCGAAAAAGAGGCATGTCTAAATGGAAGCATGTCGTAGTGGTGGCATGTCTGAGTGGCAGCATGTAACCTTGAGGACATACAGTATGTGAAAAACAACACTCTACAACTCGTATCTAAGCTTTGCATGTACTCTGAATTGTCCTTTTCAATCTAGGAAATTTTTAGAGATGTAGCAAAGTCAACTTTGTGACATTCAAGAAATGTTGGTGGAAAAAAAACCTAAATCCACGCTATAGATTGACTAAGATTTCACTCAGCATTGCAAGTCACATTATTACTCAGAAATGGCTGCACTATAAATTCCTGGCAGATTCAATACCAGTAAAATGCAGTGCTGAAGGAAAGCAAATAGCTGGTTACAGCTAAACAGCCAATGAAAATTATGCTGGATACAAATGGCAAAAATTGAAGCTTGAAAAGTGATACATGATACAAGCCACAGCACTTCATCAACATCTCACCCTGCACAGAGAAGCTGACAGAATCACTGCGAGAGGAGGTGAAATCACGACCAGACACTCGTGTTTGATACTGGCAGTAGTAGGATCCTCCATGGGCAAAGTCCACCTGACGGATGGTGAAAACAGCAGAGGTTCCTGAGGCTGCCTTTGTCTCTCTATAGGACCCAGAGAGCTGCTGTAGGGTGAATGTCCCACCCAGGTACTGAGTGGAGATGGAGCAGCTCATCTGGACTTGCTGACCCCAAGATGAATTTCTTTCAGATTGAAGTGTGAGAAGTGGTTTAGGCAGTGTAACTGGGAACAACAATAATAGAGAACATTAGTTTCCTCAGCTAACAGTGAAATGTATCTCCATTATTCCAAATTCTCTGCTTTCTTCATGATCATCTGTAACCTGCATTGTGTTAACTGTACAAATCAGCGCTGTACTGGCCTGGAATCAAACCTGCAACTCCAAGCAATTCAGAATGGGAGTCAAGTGTGCTAGCATCAAAGCTAAAAGCATAGGGTGCTAGCTCTCTCTTCATATCATCTTTTAAAGTGCTGAGAGAGAGGTTTATCTAATGTGCATACTGCACAGGTACATACCAGCTGGTAACATTACACAAATAGTCGATCTGTAAAGCTTAGAAATGCACCGATCGATCGGCTGGTGACCGGAATCGGCCGATTTTCACGTGATCGGCCATGACCGGCGACCGGCCGGTCAGTCTGAGACATGCCGATTTTATGCCGGTCAAATGCACTCGCACGTACTTGTAACAACATACAGCTGAGTTTGCAAAGCTTGATGAAGCTAGCCAAGGCCAACAGTCAGGGCTGGATGAAGCGTTAATACTGAGTTTGTCTATGCAGCGAACGCTGTGCTTCGCCATATTGCGTGGAATTTACTACAGTCCGGCAGCCAAATGCCATAATTTAGGTGAACCTGGTTTTGTCGGTTAAAGTTTTTTTTTTTCAGAATCTAGTAGACTAGGGGTGCCTCTTTAAGATTTAAGAGGGTGCCTGGTGATATTCCTTGGGCAATTTCGTACATTAAGCCTTTCTTGTCCAATGTATTGTCTATAAGGCGGATATACTACAGGTGAATAGGGTAAAAAAAATAAACAAGCAGATATCGCTATGAAACTTCACCAGTTGATTACTTAGATCAATATGAAAAATAAATGTATTACAAGTTTTCTGGAATTTAATGTTTGAATATGCAAATTAGGTATTATGTAATTAAATATGCACTCATTTGCATAAACTTAAAAAGATCAATTCTGAACATTGGATAAAGCCAGTTTCAATTTTTTTCTATTTTCTTTTCACTTTGTTGACATAAGAGATGAAAAGTATTTTAGAGAGGGAATTATGGATATCTTGTTTAGTTATTCAGTAAATCAGAAAATACTATACCAGCCATTTTCGCCATGTTTTTTGGAATAAAATGTCATGTAAATCAGGCTAAGAATAATATATCAATAAACCCCTCTGCAGAAACCTTCTAAACATGGTTAGGTATAAGACTGAAAAGTTTGGTGTATGTAGATGCTTGTGAAGTGGAGATTTTGTTCTCAGAGTGAGAGAGGAAACTCACCCATGGGTGATAGCAGCATAGCCGCCTACACAAGAAAGGCTTAATATACAAAATTGCCCAAGGTATATCACCGGGCACCATCTTAAATCTTAAAGAGGTACCCCTAGTCTACTAGATTCTGCAAAAAAAAAAAAAAACTTTAACCGACAAAACCAGGTCTGACCCCGGTTGGTTGCAACCTGACCCCATGTCTTAGTGACTGGTCTGGTCTGCCAAAAGCTCATGAGAACTTTAAAGGAACACTTCACTTTTGTCGGTTAAAGTTTTTTTTTGTTGCAGAATCTAGTAGAGTAGGTGTACCTCTTTAAGAAATATACTCTATACGAAATTGCCCAATGGATATCACCGGGCACCCTCTTAAATCTTAAAGAGGTACCCATAGTCTACTAGATTCTGCAAAAAAAAAAAACGGTAGGGGAGAACTGGGACAATTTTAACAGCGGTACAAATGTAACAGTGTTTATTTCTCAAGATATGGTGTAACGTAAATAGACTCATATCAAGTAATTATCTACAATCGTATAGCCATCCAAATACGAATGGTCTACTGTACATACAACCAGAGATATTAAGCAAAAAAGAGCCAAATTCAAGCATCGCGATTTTTTTTAAATTTTAAACCGCAACTGTTTGTTTAAGTTTGCGTCGCGAAATTTTAATGTGTAGACTTCAATCACATGCCATTCATATCGTCAGTCCCTCTGTTTCAAGTTAACATGAGTGCCATTTGATTTATATACCGGTAGTCACAGCAAATGCAATTAAATGAAAATAAAAACATGACCTGTGCGGGTTAGTTGTAACACCCGTCTCTATGGCAAAATGAATTGATTTTATCGCGCATGCGTGAGCAGTTATGATTGCGAGTTATGGATTATTATTTTTGTGCCGCGATCACCCTCAATTAAAGTTAACACAGCAACTTCAAATATCAGTGTTGGACCAAATGCTTCAGACATGTAAGAGATAAGCAGTTTATCAACTATATTAACAGGTTTCATCAAGTCGATATGACCAAAATAAGCATATTTAAAGGTTGTTCTGAGCTAGCATAACATCGTATCATACGGTCTGCAATGGCTAATCACTCATACAATAAATTAGCTTTAACAGTCATACATTTTGACTTTTTTTGTTGATTATATATGAAAACAGATGTTCTTTGTTTACACCAGCAGTGTTTTGTGTTAATATATGTTATTGGATGCACGATTTTAACACGATTTTAGCACTGTTACAACCATGACGATATACCGTTACAACTGTACCGCACTTTTTATGGCTGCGTCTAGGTTGTAACAAAGGTACATGACACTGTTCAGTTAAATTATAAACAAACTATAAAATATTTTTTACATTCTGTTTGAACTTTCATGGAGTATAGATGTATGACTCTGTGCTGGTCAAGTTTCACAGCTCTCAAGTCTATCGTCTTTGTGTAAAGCTAGTTTGAACTGAGAAAGTAAAAAAGTGTTACGATTGTGCCGGTTTAACTGTAACCATTTTTGAGGCCGTTTAAAACGTGCATCAAATCACACAATTTGGTCGTTTTGGGTGTCGTAGCGTGTAATAAAGGGTGTCAACAATCAAATTGACTACTTTTAAAACTAATTTGAAGAGTTTAAGAGGAGAGTTTTTGGTTTTCTTCTAGCTTGGGTTTCGCCGCAGCACTATAGGTAGCTACAGTAGCCCTATAAAATGCTAAGAAGTACACAGAAAGAGAAATATTTATTTATTTATTAACAGTGTTGTTAATGTGGTTGTGGTTATGTGGTTATGGTTGTGAGGTGGTGTACTTTATTAAGCAGGAGGATAGAATTTAGCAATTGCTGCCAACATACTGTCAAAAACATCCTTGTGGCTTTGATGCCATAGAAACTCAACAAGGTATGAAAAAATGTGTGCGGATGACGGTCTGATTCAAGCAGGAGGGTAGAATTTGGCAAATTTGGCGTCCTTGCGGTTTGACACCACATAATAAACTCAACAAGGTAGCCCAGGTGCTGGCGAGCCGTACCTCTGCGGACCTGGTTTCTCCACACTATACTTTTGCCCCGGCCACAATCGCTGCCAATCCTTCTTCTCCTCCTCTTCAGATGAAGAAATAAAAAAGAACGAGTCGATTTGACAATTACAACTTTTCTTACAATCCCTCCAACAGGCCACCGCCAACAAGACAGGCTCAGCAGCCTCATACTGTAGCCTACTGTGTTGCTACAGGACCCCACGTCAGCGGATAGGCTACTATGAGCGCGATTGGCAAGAAAACTAGATATTCTTCTTTTAAACTCTTAAAACGAATGAAAAAAGTAGTCAATTTGATCGTCGACAACCTTTATTACAACCCACGACACCCCAAACGACCACTTTGTGTGATTTGGTGCGTTTTCAACAGCCTCAGAAAATGGTTAAAGTTAACCCCAAAGTACCAAAAAAACTTTGACCGACAAAACTAGGTCTGACCCCATGGCTGCCTGAGTAGTAAGCTGTCACTTCAGGTTACAGCAGGCATGGACTGGCCATAGGGCATACCGGGCAATGCCCGGTGGGCCGACGCATATATTTTGGCCGAGGCTGTCAATTTAATAACAATAAAACAAATATTAGGCTTATTTATATAGCGTACGGCCACAAGGGTAGCGAATCGCGGCCCATTGGTTGACTGCCTCAATGGACATTGGGCTAGTCCAATGAAATCTCAGGCCCCTCCCTGTCTCCCTCCCGGCCTCATCTCTCTCTTGACTGGAGTTCTACCGGAGTTTGAGACCGTCCGTATATGAAAATGTACGAAGACAAACCACAAAAGCGCAAGGGGGGCGCAGAGAAGTTGCGAGATAAAAGGCAAAAGCCTACAAGTGGATGCAGCAAAAATGTGCTAAAATTAAAGAAATGTTTGCCACCACAAGTTCAAACAGGGCCGTCGACATAGCAGCAGTGCCGAAGCAGCACCTAGTGCACAGGCTTCAGAGAGGCACATGCGAGTGTGCAACAGAGTAGTTACACAGAGGAAGGAGTAGCTATTCAAATTGATTCGGAGGAGGAGGAAGAGGTGAGAGACGTGACCCAGCAGGGAGGGACAGATTGAGGAGGAGGTCAGAATAGCTACTGTGAGCCAGGTAAAGTAGCCGAAATGTTGGCTGAACTTTTTGGGCGCACAACGAACAATTAAAAGTTTGAAATCGGCGGCTGCTGCCTCCCCTTGCTTCTTTTAGATGTATTAACCTGCCTACTATGTAGGATTCAGCACCCAGTTTAGCAAAACAACGTTTTATAGTGTGAGCGCGTCTTTTTGTGTGGTTTCCGTGTAGGCCTACCCCTCTCGCATGCATTTGAATTGCGATACCCATCAAGTTAACGAGTTGTCGGCTCGCCATCAACCTTCTGAAATCTTAAGACAGTCACGATTGGTCGAAATTGTTGTCAATCTTGACGCAGTACAACAAGCAAACTATCAAATTTCTTTGCGCAGACAAGCAGACACCCATACACACAGACATGCAGTCAGACGCATGGAATGAAACAGGAATGATGATAGCCCATGGAATTAACAATGAAAATGTTTTGGGATGTGTAGCCTATACATCTTCACTAAATAGTATCAAGGTGAATTGTTGGCTAAAACTATGCAAATGCTCAACATAAATTATAGCAGGTTTTATTTAGTGAAGCATTTAATAGCATATGAGTTTTGTGCAAAACCTCATCCTTGCTGGTTTAAAGGTCACTCTAGTGGGTGCCTGGTTGTGTGTGTGCGTGTGTGTGTGTGTGTGTGAGTGAGTGAGTGAGTGAGTGAGTGAGTGAGTGAGTGAGTGAGTGAGTGAGAGAGAGAGAGAATAATAATAATTAATATATTTTTAGCAAGGGTAGGCTAGCCTACTCGCTTCCATGCAGGCTACTGCGGTTTACTTAAATATTTTTTACAAACAAAATAGTGTGCACATATGTTTTATCGTGTAAATTATCATGGTGGGCCACTATGGCCAAAAATGCCCGGGCCGTTTTTTGGTCCCAGTCCAGCCCTGGGTTACAGTGCCTATCAAAGCCCGTCCTTGACACAATAAGCAGCGACATAGCCTTTATACTCCACTTAAGGCGAGACACGGCAGGAATAAACATAGATATACTGAGTATATGTCAAGTGCCCTGTATATAGATATGTGTATAAGTATGTATATCTGGATGTATATAAATATGTGTATGCTTGTATGTGTACATCTGCTTGCCCTCACCTGTCTGTATAGGCTGTGTATGTGTTGTGGACTGTAGATGGGATTCATGACGAATGTCATTACGGTGGCTGCAAGAGAGACTCGCAGCTGATTGACTGGCAATTGACTCCAAATGAACTAATTGAGGCCAGAACGAACGCAGGGTGGGGATTGGGTGTTTGTCTGTATAAAAGGAGGGATTGACAGACAGTCGAGAGATTCGGGGAAAGACCGGAGAGTCCTGGAGAAGGGGGAAGATCACAACACGGAAGCGGCCCGGGACGGTGGCGGAGCGACTGACGCCGAGGGATGATCCAGTACAACGCAAGCTAAGTGTTTTATTAAGGGACGTCTGAAAGCTCCATCCCGACGGGTGTCGATACTATAGCTGCTGTGATTGTGGCGAACAGTGCTCTGATTGTTCTGTGTTTTCAGCGAGCTGCCAACGCCAGCTGGGAGACCTGCATCGGACGAGAACTACAACCAGGAAGTGGAGTGTGGAGACGAACGTCGGATGATCTGCTTTTGCTACGCTCTCAACTCTTCTTGGAGAGGGAAGTTCTAGTTCCAGCCTGTTAACTCTTTGCTAGTCAATGTCTGCGTGATCTATTCCATATAGTCACGTACTGAGCTGCTTGTTGTTATTCTTCCAGTGGAGGCGGACCTAACAGCCACTGCGCTGCTGCAGCACCGAGGGCGTGTTCGCGGCGTTCCGAACTGCACAACTCCACAGGATTAACGCGACGTCACGGATCTAGTTCCCCCGGACTGCCGATACCAGCAGGCGATTGGATAGTGGGTTGGTGTCTTCCCTTGTGCGCTATATTTGGACTTTTATTTACTGGTCGGCAGGGGCCGCCGACCAGTACGGACTTTTATTGTGTTGGACTGTTCAGGGCCGGGCTGGGATATCCAGAACTGATTTGCTGCCACCTGTTGACCTTAGGCTAATAGCATTTCCTGCCCCTTTTTGATGTGGAGTGAATTCACTATGATATCCTGGGCTTGACAAGTTGATGTGGGTTTTGAGGTGTTTAACTTATGAGGAAACATTTTGATGCTGTGTGGTTATTTATTATGCTGTGGGTCTGCATGAAATTATACACTGGGCAGGTTTTGATTCTGAGGCCTTAAGCTGTCAGTGGGGGGGGTGGCGACTGGCTGGTGAAGCCCTATTACATCTGCCTGCCTTGTTACAGTCCTGTATTGATGTTTACTGACTAAAATAAACTTTATAAAATCTAGTGGTGTGTTGCCTGTGTATTGGTGGATCTGGTTCAATTATTGTGGGGGAAATTAGCCCCTCGGCACGACATTTTGGCGTAGTCGAGCAGGATCCATCTTAACACAGACAACATGTCAGAACAGGATCCACCGCCTGATGCAGGTGTTAGAGAAACTCAGAATGTGTTATGATGCCATGGTTTTTGGGTGGGCCCTGGGTGCCTAAATTTGGAGACAAGGACAAACAGGCAAATTTAAAAGATTGGCAAAACCAAATTGAAACGTTGATCCGGGCCCAAAATCTTAACCAAGCTCAGCAGGTCGATTTTGTGTTAAATGCCCTTGAAGGAGAAGCAAGGCGGGAGATCTTGCTACTCACTGCTGGTGATCGGGATAGTCCAGTAAAGATATTTAAGGCCCTAGATGATGTATATGGGGTACAAGTCACAGTAGTCCAGCTGCGGGCCCGTTTTTTCACCTGCAGGCAACAAGCTGGGGAGGAGGTAGGGGCATTTATCTTGCGACTCCGTGAGTGTCTTGCCAGGTGGCGGAGCAAGGAGGAAGGTGATGACGATGATGAGATGTTGCAGTCCCAGCTGGTAGCAGGGCTTCGGCCAGGACCCCTGCAGACAGAGCTCCAAAAGCTTATACGAAGAAATGCCACTCTGACGTTCTCGGATGTTTGCAAGGAGGCCAAGGCTGTGGAGCAGGAGCAGAACCAACATGCTGAAGAGGCCAGCACCAGACGGGCCTATGTGCCTGCCCCTACTCCCCCAAAAGGTAAGACCCCGGACGAATGGCAGCAGATGCGGGAGGCTCTGAAGGCGGAGGTGTTGGCGGAAATGAAGGATCAGATGTCCACACTCAAGGAGGGCATCCTGGGAGAAATTCGACAGCAGTTTCGGGAGAGCCAGGCACCCCAATCGCAGGCAGACCCACGGGCTTCCAGGAATCGTGGTCGTTGGGAGGCCAGAGACCCACTTCCACCACGACGGCGAGACAGAGCTCTGAGGTGGGACGACCAGGGGCGACCGATCTGTCTGCGCTGCAACCAGCCTGGACATATGCAGCGGGACTGCCCACAACAGCAAGCCCCATCCCAGGGTTTTTGACTGCCTCGGCTGCCGTCGGGCAGGTGGCCGAGGAGGGGACCCAGACAGAATCCCCCCTCAAGCCCGCATTGATTGGACAGTGCCCTGAGGTTGAGGTCACGGTGCAAGGGAGAAATATCCCCTGCATCCTCGACACTGGCTCACAAGTGACTTTATTTAGCCAGTCTTTGTTTCGGAGGTATGTGCAACAAGAGCCCATCCATGAAGCTGGGGAGATACCCTGGCTGACTCTTAAAGCTGCAAATGGGCTGAAGCTGCCGTACATGGGCTATGCCATTTTGGACTTTCAGATAGGGGGGGTTATAGTGCCTAAAAAGGGGGTCCTGTTAGTAGCAGATGACTGCCTGCAGTCGGATTATGGAATCCTAGGGATGAACGTGATCAATCACTGCTGGGAAGCCCTTTTCCAGGATGGCCACCCTGGCTTGGCAGCATTTAAATCAACCGTCCCGCAGCGCGCTGGCCAGGCATGGGAGAAGGCCTTCCAGGTGTGCCAACGGGTGCAGGCTATCAGTCCTACCATAGACTTCCAGGGAACGGCGCGACTGCATCCCCCAACGCCCATCCTGTTACCCCCTGAGACTGAGATGATGCTGTGGGCATCTGTGCCACAGGCCCTTGGCCACCCGAATTGCTGTGTGGTGGTGGAGGACTTGGGGGGCGAGACAAGAGAATGGAGGGTTGGCCGAGCGGTGGTGCAGATGAAGGCGGGCAAGCTGCCCCTCCGCATAGTGAACCTGCACCCCTATCCTGTTGAACTACCCTCCCGTAAGTCCCTGGCCCAAGTCACTCAGATCGACCCGGCTGATGTCCAAGACCAGAAGCAGCTGATCCTACGGCCTAAAGGTGGCTCAGAAATTGAGGTTGATGTATGCCCTGTGTACACAGACCACACTGACGATCACCCTGCCATTTCTCTACAGGGGGAGGGGTTGACCACAAGCCAGCAAGACAGATTGGCTGACCTGCTCCAAAGATGGACCTGTGTCTTTGCTGCCCACGAGGAAGACTACGGTCAGACCAGTGCAGTGACTCACCAGATCCCGACAGGTGATGCCCCCCCAATACGGGAACGTTACAGGCCTGTCCCCCCGAGCCTGTACACAGAACTGCGCACCCTGCTCCAGGGAATGCTGGCCAGCGGAATAGTCACAGGGAGTTCCAGTCCCTGGGCTGCCCCCGTCGTCCTTGTGAAAAAGAAGGATGGCACTTGGCGGTTCTGTGTCGATTACAGGAAACTCAACGCTGTGACACACAAAGATGCATTCCCCCTCCCTCGGATTGAGGAATCCCTGATGGGACTAAAGAAAGCCGCCTGGTACTCGACTCTGGACCTGGCCAGTGGTTACTGGCAAGTGGAGGTCGACCCACGTGACAAGGAGAAGACTGCCTTTGTAACACCCATGGGCCTGTACCAGTGGGAGAGGATGCCATTCGTACTGTGTAATGCACCGGCTACCTTCCAGCGCCTCATGCAAAGGTGTCTGGGAGATCGAGTCCACGACTTCCTGTTGATCTACCTTGATGATGTCATAATTTATTCCCCTGACTTTGACAGCCATCTGGCCCACCTGGAACAAGTCTTCGAGCGACTTCATCATCGTGGTCTGAAGTTGCAACCGCAGAAGTGCCGTCTCTTCCGACGGGAGGTGACATACCTTGGCCATGTCGTAAGCAAGGAGGGAGTGGCTGTGGACCCAGAGAAGACCTCAGCTGTGCGAGAATGGCCTGTTCCCACCACAGTGAGGGATGTCCGCTCCTTCTTGGGGTTTGTGGGATATTATAGACGGTTCATTTCTGGATTCTCTAAGATCGCGTTACCGCTGAATAACCTGCTTCAGGGTACAGGGGGGAAGAAAACTGCAGCAGTCACTTGGACATTGGACTGTCAGGTGGCATTTGACAAACTTAAGGGTGTTCTCCTCCAGGCTCCTGTCCTGGCATATGCGGATTTCAAGGCCCCCTTCCGTCTGTACACCGACGCAAGTTTCCAAGGCCTAGGGGCAGTGCTTTCCCAGGTGCAAGAGGGAAAAGAGAGAGTTATTGCCTATGCAAGTCGCAGCCTCCATCCGGCAGAGCGGAACGACAGAAACTACAGTTCCTTTAAATTGGAGTTGCTTGCATTAAAGTGGGCGATCACCGATAAATTTAAGGATTACCTCTGGGGGGCAACATTCAAAGTCTTTACGGATAACCGTCCCCTGACCCACCTCCAGACTGCCAACTTGGGGGCGACTGAACAACGTTGGGCGGCCCAGTTGGCCAATTTTAACTTTGAACTTTGCTACAGGCCTGGGTCCTCCAATCAAAATGCGGATGCCCTCTCCCGAGTTCCTGTGGAGGTTGGTAGCCACCATGTCAATGCACAAGCCCTGTCTCAAGACTCAAAGGGGAAGGACCCCAATGTGTTTGTGGAAGGAAACCCTCCGGAAGCAGATTGGGCCACCCTGCAGGAAACCGATCCGGACCTTGGAGCGATCCGCCACTGGAAGGCTGAAGGCAAGACACGGCAGCAAGTGAACCCTCAATCCCTTTCGGTCGGGGGGCGGAGACTACTCTGCGAGTGGGAACGCCTGCAACTGTGTGGAGGGATCCTTGTCCGGGCAAGCCAGGACCCAACTACGGGACAGATGTTGACCCCAGCCGTGGTGCCGGCAGCAGCCCGTCAGAAGACCTGGAGTGCCTATCATCAGGCCCTCGGCCATGCTCGGGGCCAAAGAATGTTGCAGGCCCTCAGAGGCCGACTCTACTGGGAGGGCATGGCTCGTGACTCCGAGAAATGGGCAGCAGACTGTCGGCAGTGCGTGCTTGGCCACGCAGGGCCAGAAGTTAGAGCCCCATTACACCCGGTGGTGAGTCAATACCCCTTCGAAGTCTTGGCTTTGGATTACCTGTCTTTAGGGCGGGTAAATGACTCATTCCCTTACATACTGGTTATAACTGACCTGTTCTCCAGATACGCGGTGGCAGTCCCCACGAAAGACCAGACAGCTCAGACCACCGTGAAGGCCCTCTGGCGAAACGTCATCCAGGTGTTTGGTTGTCCCGAGCGCATCCTGACGGACCGAGGGGGTGCATTTGAATCCGAGCTAATGAAAGAACTCTGCCAGGTATACGGCTGCACTAAGAGCCGAACCACCCCATACCACCCACAAGGCAACGGGGCATGCGAGCGGTTTAACCAGACCCTCTTGGGCCTGCTGAACACCTTGGACCAAGAGGGTCAAGCACACTGGGTTGACCGCCTGCCATACTTGCTGCAGGCGTATAACAATACGCCACACAGCTCGACAGGTCTGGCCCCGTTCTATGTCCTCTATGGAAGACACGCCCGGCTACCAGTCGACATGGCCCAGGGGATCTCTCCACCGCAGCTACAGGGCAGTGTAGATAATTGGGTGGTACACCATCGGAGGCAGTTGATGACCGCTTATCAGCAGGTGCAAGGGAATGCCCAACGCCGGCAAGAATGGGATCAGCGTCGTTACAATCGGAAGGCCAAGGCCCTTCCCTTATTGCGTGGGGAACGGGTGCTCTGTAAGAACTTTAGGCAGAGGGCCAAAGGAAAGTTGGGGCCTTTCTGGGTACCAGAACCTTTTGTGGTAATCTCACAGCTTAACCCAGAACAACCTGTTTATGTTATTCGGCCAGAAGGCAGGGATGGACCCACACGGACCATCCACCGCAACAACCTGCGCCCCTGCCCAGGGGGCTGGACCATGGACAGAGAGGTGGACCAACCCAGAGCAGCTTTGCAAGGTGAGGTAGGGCTTTGGCCTGTACAGAGGCGCTCTGGAAGAGCTAACTTGGGGGTGCGTCCTGTGAGGTTTGGACATTAGCAAGATGGTCGGGACGACCATTTATAAAAGTGGGAGGAGAGATGTCAAGAGCTAACTTGGGGGTGCCTCTTTTGAGGTTACGGCATTTGCATGATGGTCGGGACGACCATTTATAAAAATGGGAGGAGTGTCAAGTGCCCTGTATATAGATATGTGTATAAGTATGTATATCTGGATGTATATAAATATGTGTATGCTTGTATGTGTACATCTGCTTGCCCTCACCTGTCTGTATAGGCTGTGTATGTGTTGTGGACTGTAGATGGGATTCATGACGAATGTCATTACGGTGGCTGCAAGAGAGACTCGCAGCTGATTGTCTGGCAATTGACTCCAAATGAACTAATTGAGGCCAGAACGAACGCAGGGTGGGGATTGGGTGTTTGTCTGTATAAAAGGAGGGATTGACAGACAGTCGAGAGATTCGGGGAAAGACCGGAGAGTCCTGGAGAAGGGGGAAGATCACAACACGGAAGCGGCCCGGGACGGTGGCGGAGCGACTGACGCCGAGGGATGATCCAGTACAACGCAAGCTAAGTGTTTTATTAAGGGACGTCTGAAAGCTCCATCCCGACGGGTGTCGATACTATAGCTGCTGTGATTGTGGCGAACAGTGCTCTGATTGTTCTGTGTTTTCAGCGAGCTGCCAACGCCAGCTGGGAGACCTGCATCGGACGAGAACTACAACCAGGAAGTGGAGTGTGGAGACGAACGTCGGATGATCTGCTTTTGCTACGCTCTCAACTCTTCTTGGAGAGGGAAGTTCTAGTTCCAGCCTGTTAACTCTTTGCTAGTCAATGTCTGCGTGATCTATTCCATATAGTCACGTACTGAGCTGCTTGTTGTTATTCTTCCAGTGGAGGCGGACCTAACAGCCACTGCGCTGCTGCAGCACCGAGGGCGTGTTCGCGGCGTTCCGAACTGCACAACTCCACAGGATTAACGCGACGTCACGGATCTAGTTCCCCCGGACTGCCGATACCAGCAGGCGATTGGATAGTGGGTTGGTGTCTTCCCTTGTGCGCTATATTTGGACTTTTATTTACTGGTCGGCAGGGGCCGCCGACCAGTACGGACTTTTATTGTGTTGGACTGTTCAGGGCCGGGCTGGGATATCCAGAACTGATTTGCTGCCACCTGTTGACCTTAGGCTAATAGCATTTCCTGCCCCTTTTTGATGTGGAGTGAATTCACTATGATATCCTGGGCTTGACAAGTTGATGTGGGTTTTGAGGTGTTTAACTTATGAGGAAACATTTTGATGCTGTGTGGTTATTTATTATGCTGTGGGTCTGCATGAAATTATACACTGGGCAGGTTTTGATTCTGAGGCCTTAAGCTGTCAGTGGGGGGGGGGGTGGCGACTGGCTGGTGAAGCCCTATTACATCTGCCTGCCTTGTTACAGTCCTGTATTGATGTTTACTGACTAAAATAAACTTTATAAAATCTAGTGGTGTGTTGCCTGTGTATTGGTGGATCTGGTTCAATTATTGTGGGGGAAATTAGCCCCTCGGCACGACATATATAGGTAGATACCGCATTGTCCGTTGAGTTCTATTAGAACGAACGTGGAATACGGCCGCCATATTGGTAGGGGCAACATTCCTCCGTAAATGAATGGAGACTTATGGTGAGCTGAGCTTAAGGAGTTTTGGGCTATAAAGTCCTCAAAACTCATAAATATTTCAATCGATGGGCATAAATTATATGTCATGGTTACAAGTAGCTAAACTAAGGGAAGAAAACAAAAAAATAACACTATTTACGTGGAGAAGAAATAAACATTTTGATGAGAACAATTAAAAACACACCCAAACTCATTAAAATATATTGTCGGATTTATTTAAATATTTGACATATAATCGTTTCATTAAAAAAACTATGACTTTTGGCCGTTTTGATGGTTTAAAATAGGAGATGCCGTCAGTTCTGCCACTTCGAACGTTACCATTTCACTACTACAGCAAGCTGTCTGACAACCAACATTCAAATGATGGCATTTGACAACAGTAACAGGACACAAATCATACGGATATCGTTTGACAAGTGGAAACGTTTGCCTTTACATGACCCCAGAAAATGTAAGGTTTAACAACTCAATTGGGCAAAGAAATTGACACTTTTCTGAAGTGATATCCTGCCCTCGCTGCTTAGGTTACGTTATGCTATGGCAGCAATGAGCTAACAGGTAGGCTAACTTACTTTCATAAAATTAGACAGGTTAAGACTGTATGAATACTATTATAATAAAGTGACTACATGAGTAACGTTACGTTTCAGAATTAATTTGCCTTCAATTCACAACAAAACCATAGTTAACTGACGTGAAATTAGCCTTGCCACACTAGTCAGTACTATTAGCCAACTCAAAACCTGTTCTCTACAAGCCTTTATAAGAATGTCAAATACAACAACAGAAAACATAAACGTGCGATTTTACATGTACAAGGCCATTCCCATATGTTTAGAAGGCGCTACGATTTGTACAAAGCCCACAGGGTCTGTTATCCTATCATTTCCACTCGGAGACACCTGTTTCTCCATAGGCTTCCATTGATCTATCGGTCGACATTGCCCCTAGCAATATGGCGGCGCTCTTGCTGTACGTTCTAGAGTCCAATGCGGTGTCTGTATATATGTCTATGTACAAAACATATCATGAGTGGTGTCTTTGGAAAGCTGTGTTTCTCCTGCATGACGTTATGCCATCCAAATATGGACACTTCCTTAGTATCCGCAAGCAATCGCGAAAGTTCAAAGAAGAGTGTGGACTGAGAATGTATGTCATTTGCTATGTTTCAAGGCTTCTCAAAATTTGTTTTTTTTTTGTTGTCATTTGTCATTTTGTTGTCTCAGCCTATGCAATGTAGGACCTATGTACACCAAGCTTTTCAGTCATCAGTATTCTGAAGATATTTACAGTTGGATATTGGATGTGAGAAAAAAAAAATAGTGTTCCTACAGTGCATTTCTATTAATGTGTGAAATGAATGTCCCACACTGGGAATAGTGCAGCTGAAGAAGACTTGAAGAAGAATCTGTCTATTCTCATTTTCCTACCAGCCATTGATAAGTTGATTACATTTCTATATTAACATGTTGTATTAAAGAAAATATAGGCTAGAAAATAACTCTTGTTTGTGCTGTAAAGTGGTTAGAAGAAATTAAATCGGAATCGGCTAAAATCGGTATCGGCAGGTCAAATTCTATGAAAAATCGGAAATCGGAATCGGCCAAATTGCAATCGGTGCATCTCTAGTAAAGCTATAGCAAATTTCTCTTTATCAAGCAATGTTTTTCTTGTAAAATGCTGACATGCCCATTATACGTATTTGGACAGGAGCAGGCTTAGCTAGGTACACAACTAACAGATCACTCACACTTATGTGATATTGCAATGCCAGAAGAACAAGACTCACTCATCCACTCTATGGCCAAGTTTCCATAATAGAATAAAATGCAATGTTAAGGAAAGATAGACATTGCTTATTACAAGTGTAATGTATTGGGATTTATGTTGACATATGTTATGATTGGGTAGCCGTATGTTCATGTGGTGAGTCTTTGATGGGGGGGGGGGGGGGGTTCTCGCGAGGCGAGACCAGGAGCAACGGGATGTTCAGCTCGTTTGCGAATGCGGGGAACCTATATGAAGTGTAGACCTAGGCCGTGTATGTAACAGGTTACCAAGTTCAAAGTAAAGAGTTTGCACATTACCAAGACTTCTTTGTCTCTTTGTCGGATCTTACACTGGCGACGAAGCGGATCCGAATCTACAGTTTTCAATCCGGCATCTTTGAGGAATCTGTGAGTAACGACAATCAACATGACCACGCTGGGTCGTATAGAAGATTTTTATGAAGGCTCTGGGACTTCTATTGAAGAGTATATTGAGCGACTAGAATGCTTTTTCCGAGCTAACAAAGTAGATGGGGAGGAGAGAAAACAAGCTATTTTGCTTAGCGTCTGTGGAGCTGCAACATACTCCACACTATACGTTCGCTGGTGGGTCCAGCACTGCCTACTAGGCCTACCGTTACCTACACAGACCTCGTGAGAGCCTTGAAGCGTCACTACAGCCCTCCTCCACCACAAATTGTCCAGCGTTTTCAGTTTCACAATTGCAAACAGAAGCAGGGCCAAAGCATCTCTAGCTACATAGCTAAACTTCGCAAACTTTCTGTGCATTGCGATTTTGGTGACCAGCTGGAGGCTATGTTCCGGGACAGAATTGTCTGTGGGGTACTAGATGAAGGGCTTCAGCGCCGCCTGCTGGCTGAAAAAGACCTCACGTTCAAAATTGCAGAGGAAAAAGCCCTTGCTGCTGAAACGGCCACATTAAATGCACGTCTACTTCAGCCAAACCAGCTTGGACAACCACAGTCAGCAGAAGTTTATCAGACTGCACAAAATTCATCAGTTTTGAAAATCAAACAAACAGCAGCAGAAGGTGGAGCAAAGCCATGTTTTCGCTGTGGAGGCGCACACAACCAACAACATTGCAAATGTACCTCTGCAGTATGCCACTATTGCAAAAAAGGGGACATATTGCTCGTGTTTGGTTTAAGAAGAGTAGGGATGTCACATCAGCAGATTCTTCTGACACTGTTTCTCGATCGGAACAACACACACATACTGTTAAGCAACAAAACGAAAAACACAACATTTACACTATGGGGAGGCAGCTGTACGCTCATGCAAAAAAGCCATATCAAGCCACTGTAATCCTGAATAACAAGGCACATGTCATGGAGGTGGACTCGGGAGCTGCATGCTCCTTAATCAGTGAGGGCAGTTACAACACGTTGTGGCCTACCCACCCACCCTTGCTGCACAAGGACAGTAGTGTGCTGAAACAATGGTCACAGGCCGAACTACGAGTTTAAGGGAAAATCTTTGTGGAGGTGAAGTATCAGGGTAATCGTGAGACCCTACCCCTGATCATTGTTCAGGGTCAGGGCGCAAGTCTACTAGGCAGTGACTGGTTTGATGCGTTGGCCATTTCTGTATTAGGGGTGCACCAAGTGTGTATGAGACAGAATACAACAGAACAGAATATGCAGAACTTTTTCAGGACCTCGGAGCCTCACGTACCCCTCCAATTGCCATTGATATTGATCCGACAGCATCACCTAAGTTTTTTAAAGCACGCTCTGTGCCTTTTGCTCTTTGGCCAAAGCTAGACGAGGAGCTTGACAATCTAGTAGCTCAAGGTATTTTTGAGCCAGTACGACACTCAAGGTGGACCACACCCATCGTCCCAGTAGTTAAAAAGGATGGCAGCTTACGAATTTGCGGTGACTATCGCTGCACAGTCAGCACAGTGGTCAAGCCTGATGTTTATCCCCTCCCTACGACCTCAAACAAGCCTACCAACAACTGGTATTGGACGACAAGGCGGCAGAGCTTCTCACCAGATCATCCTCTGCGGTGATCAGCACATTGAGGCTCCTCTTCGCAACTCACGGGTTGCCAGATGTCATTGTCTCTGACAATGGCGCTGCCTTCACGTCTGAAGAATTCAAAGAGTTTGCCAGGCGGAATGGCATCAGACCAGTGACTACGGCCCCTTACCATCCGCGTTCAAATGGCCAAGCAGAACGAATGGTCCAGACAACCAAAGAGGCCCTGTCTATAATCACTGTCAGGGACTGGCAGACACGTCTGGCTAGGTTTCTGCTGTCACAGCATGTCACTCCCAATTCAGCGACAGGGAAGAGCCCTGCCGAACTGCTTATGAACCGGCGTCTCACCACAGCTCTTGATCGCCTTCATCCTGACTATGAGAATGAGATGCACCACAAGCAAGAGGTGAGTGCAGGAAAACTTCAAGGCCCAAATAGATGCTTTAGACCACAAGACTCGATGTACTTGAGGAGCTACACTGGGGGACCTAAGGCCCAATCCCATTTCACCCCTTCGCTCTACCCCTTTCCCCTATCCCTCCACTTTGCGCGTTCACGTGTAGGGGTAGGGATGTACCAATTTCCGTTAAGACAGAGGGGTAGGGGTAAGTGGTAGGGCTATATACCCCAATATACTATATACCCCAAACGGAGATTTATCAGAGGCACACTCCAAACGGAGGGGTATGAGAAATTTCCCAGAATGCCTTGCGAATCACAAAAATATGCCTACTTCCGCGTCCAAAGAAGTCACAAATGTAAGTTTTTTCTCCATTATTGATGGTTTAAAATTTTTGATAACCGTTGTATTGTGTTAAGTTTAACATTGTTCCAATATGTAATGGTAATTTTCTTCATGAAAAAATCGCTATTACTACAAGTAGTGCAAAGTTATTTGTGACTTGAGGGATCGGTTGATGCATGGAGATGCACGAATTGTGAGCGTCCGTGCTAAATTGTTGAACACAATTGTTGAACATAATTGTTGAACACAACTCTGGTTGTGTTTATCAAATGGTGTGCGTGTCATTCCAATTGCCCACGCAATAGACACCACCGCAGCTGCAGGCTGCAGACGGCATCTTCGGGATTTCTACCGAATGTACCGAACGTATGTTTTTACGTAAAAGCTGCCGGAGAGTAGCCTACTGATGACTATGCAGTTGTTGAAGGGGTGTCCCAATTCGTAGGGGTTGACTTTCAACCCCTTCCCCTTCAAGGGGCAAGGGGAAAGGTGTAGGGGAAGGCGTAGGGGTAGAAATTAGAAATGGGATTGGCCCTTAGACTCCAGAGGGTTAAGGCAACCTGTCAAATCGTTCAATAATGTGGTCCAGTTTGAGCAGAGCCATATACAAATTGGACACTTGCTAAAAGCAATGTGAACAGTCAACCCTAAAAATCGGATATACTGTAAGAAGGAATCAGATTTGAATCATGATTTGCCTGCAGCCTGAACGTGGCCTAATACTCGGTATATGGTGACTATCATCAGGTTGTGTGGATGATTGTAATGGACTGTAGTTGTGCATAGTATCTTACCTGAGCACACCACACCAGCATCTTCACCATGGCCACAGTTATGTGTTCCAAATCCACTATGGGAGCACTCTGTAAGGGATTCTTCAGCACCAGAGCAGCCAACATTGTCCATCCAGATGTTCCCACTGCCACTGCCAAAATGGGCTTCTTTGGGGGCAGAGACAGCACCTCCACATCCCAGCTGTCTGCACACCACCTGTGCATCACTCATGTCCCAGTCATCATCACACACAGTGCCCCACTGGCTGTTGTAGTAGACCTCCACTCTACCTGAGCAGTTAGTGCTCCCACCAACCAGCCTAACAGCATCCCCTGTAAGTACAGATTTCAGGGTGTAGAATGGGAGAGAATATAGTCAACAAACTGATCTGACAGTATTACATTACATTGGGAGTATTCTAGTACCCAAAGGTTTACTATCATTAGGTTGAATGGATTATTGTGATGGTTCTTACTTACTTGAGCACAACACACCAGCATCTTCATTATGACCGCAGTTGTGTGTTCCAAATCCACTATGGGAGCACTCTGTAAGGGATCCTTCAGAACCAGAGCAGCTGACATCATCCATCCAGATCTTCCCACTGCCACTGCCAAAGTGGGCTGCATTGGGGGCAGAGACAGCTCTTCCACATCGCAGCTGTCCGCACACCACCTTTGCATCATTTGTGTCCCAGCTATCGTCACACACAGTGCCCCACTGGCTGTTGTAGTAGACCTCCACTCTACCTGAGCACCTTGTGCTCCCACCAACCAGCCTAACAGCATCTCCTATGACAAGTACAGGTTGCAGGGTGTGGAACATCAAGTCAAGTTTATTTGTATAATGCATTTCATACACAGGTCATTCAATGTGCTTTACATAAACAAAACCAAACAGTAATAGCAGATTAAAAACAACAAGAAAACATGAAAGACAATATTTTTGAGGTGGTAGAAAGCTGATTTAGTTATCATTTTCATGTGGCTGTTGAAATTTAGATCACTGTCGATTAATACACCAAGATTTTTTAACAGTATCCTTTGCGTTCAATCCTTGTGTGTCAAGGAGAGTGACAACCTAGCCTGGCACAGCCCTCTGTAAGCTTCTGCTCAATTTTCATTTCCCTACAGCGTACAATATTAGTACGAGGGTTTGGTTTGACTAGGCTAGTGGCAACCCTAAGTCTTTCCTCCTTTTTACCAAATACAATTACCTCAGTTTTTTCTTTGTCCAGCTTAAGAACATTTTTGAGACATCCATATGTTGATTGGTCTATACACTGACACAGAGATTCAAGGGGACCATAGTCGTTCGGTGTCAGAGCTAAGTAAATGTGTGTGTCATCTGCATATCTATGATATGAAATCAAATTATTTTGGATGGTTTGTCCAAGTGGGAGCATATAGAGGTTGAATAATAGTGGCCCCAAAATCGACCCCTGGGGAACACCACAGGTCAAGGACGTTGATGTTGAGGTACAGTTGCCAATGGCAACAAAGAAGCTCCTTTCGTGTAGATATGAGTTGAGCCAATTGATGCCTGTGCCTGTAAATCCAACCCAGTCTTCTAGTTTGTGTAGTAACATATTGTGATTTAACAGTGTTAAATGCTGCACTTAAGGTCCAGTAGCACTAGGATTGACGGTTTACCTGAAGCTGTGTTGAGGCGTATGTCATTGAAAACCCAAGTGAGAGCTGTTTCAGTGCTGTGATTTGCCTGAAAACTTTTTCAATAATTTATAGGGCTGCCAAAATAACTGATTAATTTAGTTTAATTAATTTGAGATAAAATAACTGATTAAAAAAATTAACGCAGATTAATCGATGACCTTTGACCCGAAGCCATTCTAGTAACCATTAGACCGGAAAATGAGGAGACGAGAATGTGCTGCCTGGATCATTGATTGGCACATTTACTTTAAAAAAGAAAGTGTTGATTAAAACAAAGTCCTCTGCAATGTCTGCAGCACAGAATTTGCATATCACTGGAGTTCGTCAACTCTTAAGTACCACATTACTGCAAAGAAATAGTGTTGACATTGCGATTTTGCGAATACATTTTATATGCGATTAATTTAGATTAATTAATCACAGAGTATGTAATTAATTAGATTAAAAAATGTAATCGATTGACAGCCCTAATAATTTACCAATAAAAGGTAGATTGGATATGGGCCTATAATTGATTAGCATGGAGGCATCCAGATTATTCTTCTTGAGCAGTGGCTTTATTACAGTTGTTTTCAGTGACTTAGGAAAAGTGCTTCTCAGGCCTTTTATTTACAGTCATGACTGTAAGTGTTGGCACTCCATGCTAAAGGTGACTAAAAAGAGGGTTATAAAATCATCTTTTGGAAATTAATCTTAATGCCTTAAGTAATAAAATGAGGATGTATCCAACCTTTAAGGACACCAACTTTCTTTGTGAATGAATGTAGCCCCTCTTATGCCCGTGCTGGTCAATAAGTGGACTGGAATTGGGTTCGTAACACAAATGTCTGGAATAATGTCACTTAATAACTCTTAATAAGGCAAACAGTGAGTGGAGGAAAAAACAACTAAATGTTTCTAATAAACAAATATTTATTAAACACCAAATAGGTAGACCTATAAAAGATATGGGTAATGTTACTGTAACTAAGGAGTGCCTAGCACCCTTTATTATTCTTTTAAATTCAAAATTGAAACTAAACTGACCGTTGTCAATATGGTTTTACATCACAATATACTCCATACTATGTAACATTAACACACTCATATTACATAGGATAACAATGAAACAAAAATAGCCCACACTGTACTTTTAAACTAAACGAGTGGCCACTCTCAATATACCAAAGGGCTAGCTTAACATACACGTAGTGTTTCACAGTGAAAGTAACATACAAAAGCCGGCTGTATCAAACAAAACAAGAAATACAAGAAATCAAAACGTTGCAGGCCTGTTAGACTGGAACGATGATAGGTTGTCGTTACTCACAGTTCAGCAATCGATCAACGTGCGGGTGATCTCTCTTTCACCTCCTTTGTAACTCAAAATGGCTGCGCCGACCCTGCGGTGTTTCCCTCGTAGCCGGAGGAACCACTGGCTTTCCCTTGGTCACCAGTGGCGCTATCCGGGCGTCTGTTGTCCCTCGCAGGCTGCTCAATTGAACCCCAGCGTGTCCGGGAGCTTGGGGCGCTAACTGAGCAGCTTTTCTATGCATAAACTACTTCAACAATACTGCTGTCGCTGGCGATGGCAACTAGCCTACACCTTCCACAATGACTAGCACGAGGCTATATCACTCTTCCTCGCTGTGAGGGCTAAACTTTTCAAAAGTACTGAAAACGAAAATAATAAACAAAAAACGTACCCTTATGCCCCCTTCTACGCACTAAAGCACGATGATTCTCACTATATAACGGTGGCTTGTTTATTCAATCACACCATTTTCACTTAAAACAACCGGTTTTCTCTGGTTACCTCGTGTTGTAGATAGAACAACAACCAGCTTGTCTTCCGCCTTCCCTCTTTCCTGTCCCTCCTCTATCAACTTCCCCCACCAATAACTGGCGTGAAACATGAAATGATCCACTATTTAGCCAATGAAACTACTGCTTATCGTTATACATGAACTACCAGAATCCTACTTATTGTAGTATATGAAATGTCCATACGTTACCCCTATTTTTAAAGCTTAGATTAACCACACCACATGAACTTAAATAAATGGGCACTACTTTTAACAATATTTTAGAATGCATTTTTAAAATTGCTTGTCTAGAATGCTATTATCCTACCAGTCTAAATTTATAGAAAAAGATATTAACTTCAGTTACACCCAAGTTACACTCCCCCCTTTCTAAATGTCTGAATGTCCCCGTCAGACTGTGGGCCATAACTGGGGCTGGGTATGATCTGAATGGTAAAACTTTCCAGAACAGGGTATCTTTCATCTTTGGTAATAGAGATCTTCATTCCTCTGTGCTGTATGACCAGTGGCCGGTCAGATGGTTCTCCCAATTCATCGTAACTGAATCGGAGTACTGGCTTAATAGCCCGCCTCTCTCTAGGGGGACCATTTTCTATTTCACTCCCACTCGATTCACCACCACAAGAGATGCTTTCTGCGTCACCTTGTGAGCGAGAAGCTGAGGCTTGAGTGGGCTTATGAACATCAACGCACTCATCTCTTACTGTTTCATCATCCTCAGACTCTCTTGGCAAACTGTCATCCTCTCCGGGTATATCCTGTTCATTCGGGATGTCACTGTCCGCTTCAGTAAGGGACTGACCATCTGTAGGTCTCGCTGGGACTGAAACTGTCTGTTCCCCATCATTTCCCTCTGAAGACCCCAACGGTGCTTGGTGGGGTGCATTGATCCCAGCAGAGCCAGGCACATAGAAGTATTCCTCCTCATCAGAAAAAGAGGAGTCTTGATCTGTACCCCATGGCAAGTCTTCTCTGCCTCCTGATTTCCGCTGACTCCTTGTCCGGACAGATCTGTGGGCAGGAGGTGCAGTGAAACAGCTATATCTATCGTCAGGGGGATCAGGTAGCCTCACCAGGCAGCCTATGGGCAGTAAGTGGTCTCGGTGTAAAGTCTTCACCACTCCTTTCCCATTCTCAGGCTTTACTCGATAGACAGGCAAATTTGGCAGTCTTTCCATGACTATGTATGGGAGAGAGTTCCATTTATCTTTGAGTTTGTGTTTACCTGTACCACCCAATGCACGAACAAGAACTCTGTCTCCGGTTTCCAATTGCTGTGGTCGAACTTTTAGGTCATACGCCCTTTTGTTTCGCTGGTGATTTTTAGTGGAGGCTTCCACAGCTAAGCGGTAGGCATCCTTTAAGTCCTTTTGTAGGTTGGCCACAAATCGCTGATGTGACATCTCTTCCTCCTTGTCTAACAAAGTATTGAAACATGCATCCACCGGCAAACGCGACTCCCTGCCAAACATGAGAAAGTATGGAGAATAGCCCGTTGCATCATTTCTAGTGCAGTTGTAAGCATGCACAAGAAGTGCCACCTGCTGACTCCAACGATGTTTTTTAACCGGCTCTAATGTGCCTAGCATAGACAGCAGAGTGCGGTTAAATCGTTCAGGCTGCGGATCTCCTTGGGGGTGATAGGGTGTTGTTCTTGATTTCCGTATACCCAAGACACGCAGTAGCTCCTTTATTAATCGACTTTCAAAATCACGCCCCTGATCGGAATGGATCCGAGCTGGCAAGCCGTAGTTTACAAAGAACTTCTCCACTAATACTCTAGCTACAGTAGGTGCTTTTTGATCTCTGGTCGGGTAAGCCTGAGCATACCGAGTATAGTGGTCTGTCACGACCAGGACATTGGAAATGCCACGGGAGTCGGGCTCCATTGACAGAAAATCAATGCATACCAAGTCAAGGGGGCCACTACTTGTAATCTGCTCTAGAGGCGCAGTTCTGTGGGGGAGAGTTTTCCGAGCCACACATCTCCCACAGGTTTTGATGTAATTAGTGATGTCAGTGGCCATTCTAGGCCAATAAAATCGGTCCCTAGTTAGTTCAATTGTACGCTCAATCCCCAGATGTCCACCGTCATCATGTAACGACCTCAACACCTGGGAACGCAACTGTTTCGGGAGGACCAGCTGCAAAATCTCCTTCCCCAACACCCTGCTGGCTTTCCGATACAGGAGCCCATTCTTTTGTACTAAATGTGGCCACTCCTTTAGTAGTAAATGTAAGTCCGGATGATCATTGGGCGATCGAGCAGACACTTTCCCAATTTCCACCGCCTGTCTTACTTTACTGATTACCACATCTTGCTCTTGAGCTACCCGCAACTCTTCCACCCCAAACTGTTCTGACCGACCACCATTCACCCAGGTGGGATAAGCGTGCACATCAGTAATGCAGTGGGTCGGCAACCCCAATTGGTCTACACCTGGCATAGCTGTCCGATCAGCTCCCGGCACACTGACTTGTTTGCAAACTGCTTTCACTCCTGAGGGTGGTATCCACCCATCCTCCTCACTAGCCACATTTCTGGATAGGAGGTCAGCATCGACATTTTCCCGACCCGGTCTGTACTGGATACCAAAGTCATATGTTGACAATGCCGCCAACCATCTATGGCCACATGCACTTAGTTTGGCAGTTGACAAAACATATGTTAGCGGGTTATTGTCCGTTCTCACAGTGAAGTGGGCACCGTATAGATAGTCATGAAATTTGTCTACTACGGCCCACTTCAAAGCCAAGAATTCTAGTTGATGAACAGGGTAATTTCTTTCGGGAGCGCTGAGCTTTCTACTTGCAAAAGCTACAGGCCGTAAACCCTCTGGGTACACTTGGTTGAGCACAGCTCCCAATCCATCAAAACTGGCATCCACGTGCAATATATATGGTTTTGCTGGGTCTGCAAAAGCCAGAACGGGGGCTTCAGTCAGACAACCCTTTATGCTGTTAAATGCCTCGGTACAAGCAGGAGTCCACCGGTCTCCAAATGGCTCTGATTTGCTCAAATACTGCTTGTTCTGACTGGACTTAGGTGGGCGGCCTTTCTGGGGAGGTGCATAACCTCTCGTCAAATCGGTCAAAGGACGAACAATAGAGGAGTAATTAGCAATAAACCGCCGATAATACCCACAAAAACCTAAGAACGACTGTAAGGCTTTCAGGTTGGTCGGCGGTTTCCACTGAGCAACAGCCTTGATTTTGTCCGGATCAGCAGATACACCAGCTGCTGACACAATGTGTCCGACATATTTAACTTGGGTCTGGCAAAATTGGCATTTGTCAATGGACACCTTCAACCCAAACTCCTCTAGCCTATCCAGAACCTTGAGCAGCCGTTCCTCATGTTCTTCTAATGTACGGCTGAACACAATTATGTCGTCCAGATAAACTAAACACTGTAGTAAATTCATATCCCCCACCGCTCTTTCCATTAACCTTTGGAAAGTGGCGGGGGCTCCAGAGATGCCCTGAGGCATTCTCTCAAACTGGTAGAACCCTAAAGGGCAAATGAATGCCGTCTTTTCCTTATCTTCCTCCCACATAGGGATCTGATAATAGCCACTCCTCAAATCCAACACCGAAAACCACTGACTACCTGTTAGACAATCCAGGGCATCATCTATGCGGGGGACCGTGTACTGATCTGGAATGGTTCGTGCATTGAGTGTACGATAATCGATGCACATACGAACCTTGCCATTTTTCTTCCTTGCCACCACAATGGGTGACGCGTAAGGGCTACGGGACTCTTTAATTATTCCCGCCGCTAACAACTCTTGCAAATGGCGCCTTACCTCATCAATATCAGCCGGGGCAATACGCCTCGACCTCTCCCGAAACGGTCGTATGTCACTGAGCCTAATGCGATGTTCAACACCTCTAGCAAAGCCCACCTCCCACTCCTCTACAGAAAACACTTTCAATTTCTGTGCTAGCCTATTTTTCCATGACTGTGGAAGGAGAATGTCCGAAATCAAAAAGCCCTGGATCAATGCATCCGTCAGTGTGATTACTCTGTTCAATGCCAGTCACAACATCTGCTTTGTGAATTTGTGCAATGACCGTCCCTTTGGGGATGGATCGCTCCTTCAGGGAGACATTTTGCAAAAACACAGTACAACAATCTGTATCTATTTCAGAGGGTAACACTACACAGGGTGATGAAGCCACTCCTTGAGGAAGAGCATTGGAACTATCAATGACTAATATGGCAGGTGTTCCTGGTTCTGTAAGGGTAGCTTTCCCAACAGCAAGCCGAGCCTCCCCTGGGGTCAACTTAAGCGGTCCAGGCCCAATCCACTTCACTTGTCCCACATTGTAATCAGAGGGGGCGTCCAACGCTTGCTGCGCAAATGGTTTGGAAGGGCTGGCATTCACCCTCAAAGACAGCGCTTGCTTGTGATTGGGTAAACTCTGGGTTGACAATGGTCCATGCTGAAAACATCTTGCATTTGTTCCAATAATCACAGGCACCTGATCTGGTCCTTGAGAGTCAGGACACACTAAAGCTAGCACAGTTTGTGTCTCATCACTTTTTCCCTCATCTAGAAACTCTACATTGACGGCCACATAGCCCCTGTATGGGTAACAAGTGTCGCTCAAACCCCAAATACATAAGCTGGAGATAGGGTGAATGGTAAGGTGGGAAAGATGTTCACGGTACCATTTCTCAAAAATGATGGTGACAGTGGAGCCACTATCAATCAAAGCACTACATGGATGCCCTTCAATCACCACCTGACTTAATGAGGGTGTTCCGACCAGTCCCTTTGGCAGCCACGTTTATGTTGAGACATGTACTTCACTCTTCTTTACTATACAGTTTGTGTCCTTGGATCCTGAATTGCTAGAAGGGACCTCTCTGTTCTCTCCCTTTTGTCTCCTCACTGAACGAATTAAACGGGTGATAACTCTACCTGAGTCCTCTGGAGCATTGCAGCGTGTCGCCACATGTCCATCTTCCCCACAGCGATAGCAAAAGTATTCTCCTGACCCGTCAGCTGTCAGTCTCTTATTGCTGCCAGAGTCTCGGCTGTTAGTTGGTCCATCGGTTCCTCGGTTCCTCGGTTCCTCCATTCATTGGTATTGGGCGGCCGTGAGTCACGATGACTTACTGCCATTATCTGGAGTTGGTGCTGCAAGTCATTTACCTGCCTCTGTAAAACTCGCACCTCACTGTCCTCGTCTACTGTAATGCCCCTCTGGACTAATGGGACCTCAGCGTCCTTAGGCTGTGGGGGTGATTTTGCTTCTTTGGTAGTTAGCTTTGCTACAAGCACTCGGAGCTTGTCTACTTCTTGTCTCAACTTAATGGCTTCAGTAGAACCGAGTTCTTCATCTTCCGTAGCACGGACCTGACGAACAGTTGTTTTAGTAAGGACTGGACTATCCTTCCGCCTTGCTGACTGCTGGTCTTCTTCTTCATGGATCTCAGTTAAAAGCTGCAGAAAGGAGGGGGGACTCTCTTTTCGCTCTCGGAGTCTTAGCTGCACTAACATTAAATCAGATTCAACAGCCCCTCGCAAAAGTTGCTCTATACGTGAGTGTAACCGGCAGAGTCACGGTCTGGGTGAAGTTTGTCCCACTGCAGCTACGGTAGCCCGCTGACGTCACTGCACCAGCTAGCCGCTGAGTGGTTCACAACTCATTGGCGGCTAAGTCAGTTTTCATAAAAAGTGTCTACCGTCAGGCTTTGTTATTTCCCTGTTCAGAGTTCTATAGCCTCGTATGGGTACGTGGTTCCCGTGTGCTACCAAGGTACGTGCAAATGTCTATGTTTATTGTAACGAGCTGGTATGTGCAAATGTTATGTGTTGTAGCAAACTGTGTTCAAGAATGTTCATTTAACATGAAGCTCTTGGAACATAGGTTCAGACTGTTTGCCAGACGCTTCCGGGTAGAGGTGTGTTCTACCGAAGGTCTTGGGCCAGGCTCCTGTTGGGTATTTGCACAATAACACGCTCCGTCTCCGAGGTAAATGTTTATTATGTTACTAGGAGAATGTTAGCGTACGTAGCCTAATGCATAACAAACGAGGCTAATGGTGTAGTTCTGATGAATGCATGTCCGTGTTAATTGTCAACTTTTAATGGAAATGTATCTAATGAATATGCTGTGTGTAACAACTGTTTATATAGGATTGCGAAGACTGGTGTAAGGCCATTTTCCCACTGTGATTTCTTGTGGTTTCCGAGTCCATTGAGGTAAAAAAGAATATTTGTTATACTCTGTTGTGCCTTGTCATGCTATAAAAGTATCTGTGTATGAGTATGTCAAGCACCCGTTGTAATGATTTTGTGTTTGCAGGCAGATTGCTCCTGCTGCTTTGCTTTGCCTAATTTTAATATTGATCATTTTGCCTTTCATTAAGTTCTTTACTTTCTTTTGTTTGATTACTTTGCCTTGTCCTCCGTCTAGTGCTCCCCCTCCCGACCAACGCGGTATTGGCTGTTCCAATAGAGTACCAAACTATATCTTGTTCCAATTGTGTATTACTGTTCTAGTGGTAACAACCTCCTCCTCCTTGTCCTCCTCCAGAGCATTAGAGCAGCGGCTCATAAGGGAAGTTCCTGGATCCGTCTTTGTGTACTGCACCGCGTATTGTAGTGGTAACCTGCACCTCACAATATTGATTGAATCACTTGCTTGTAGTGGTCGTGCCTATGTGTGTGCGTGTGTGTGTGTATGCCATTGACTGTAGGCACCAGAGTCCAGAGCACCGGTGGTGATCTTCACGCTTATTCCGGACAGGTAACCTACCTTGATGGCCTAGCATTATTGTTCTGTTGCCTTGCAATTACATTGTCCCTGGTAGCAGCCAATACCGTGTCTTCCCCTTTAAGCCAATCTGTTTCCTGGCACAAATTGTGCCTCCAGTATGACGGAGTGACTTTTTAAACTGTTATTTATTAATAAAGTACTGTTATTTTTCCACTAAAAGCACGTCTCTGTCCAGTTCATATACTGTATATTTGTATGAACCTGTTTGCCTAGATTGGGTATTCAGCAGTTAACGTTTGTATAGTATATCTTGGTGTGTGAGGCACCAGGTGGCGTAGTCAGGTCAAAGTTCACAAGGTCACATATGCGATCTCTCTGTTCCGCCGTTACTCCCCCTCTAAGAACAACCTTTGTCAGCGCGTGTTCCAGTCGGCGCAAATAATCAGAGAGTCTCTCTGCTGTCTTCTGGCGTAAGGCTCTAAAGGCATAGTACAGGTCTTCTCCAGACTCAGATGATCCAAAAGCTCTTTCCAGGGCCCCAAGATATTCCTTGGGGGAGGCTTGGGGGTCACTAGACCTTACAGCTTGAGCTATTTCCAGTGCAGGCCCCTTTAAGCTCTCAATAACTCGTTTTCTCTTTTCGCTCACAGAGCACTCACACTCATCAACCATTAAGCGGGCCTGCATTAGCCAAGTGTCTAAAGTTTCCTCTCCAGCTGGAGTAGGCACATTGCCTGAGAAAGCACGTAAGCGTCGGAAAGCAGTGTTCTCCGATGGCACTGACCGCGGCACTTTTTCTAGTATATCTCCTACAGTTTTTAAAAGGATGTTAATCTGGGGGTCCAAGGGAGAGGGCTCAGCTGGAGGTGTTCCATTTCCTCTACTTGACCTACCTGGAGTACTCAAAGTCCATGGGTCACCTCCACTAACCGGCATCACCTCCAAAGGAATGACTGTTGTATTCGCTTGTTCACTACACACACATAACACCATAAGACCCTTTGTTTGAGGATCATACATCCTTCCTCTCACTTTGACACGACCAAGTCGTTTGATGGTATTAAGGGTTTCTTCGATGGTTTCAGCAGGCAAGTCTTCTGGGACATTTCGGACCACTAATGCATGGTTGGGATCTACTCCCTCCCCTTTGCACCAATTCAAAAGAAAAGACATCTTGATTCTACTACTGCTATTTGCAATCTAATTCTACACTGTGTAAGTCTATCTGTTAGAACCTACAATTTAAGCTACTCCACTCACTGTAAATATTAACTGAGTTTGACCATTAAAACTAAATGTGTGTAGTTAAAAGAATAATCCCATCCTCGTCGCCATTTTATGTAGCCCCTCTTATGCCCGTGCTGGTCAATAAGTGGACTGGAATTGGGTTCGTAACACAAATGTCTGGAATAATGTCACTTAATAACTCTTAATAAGGCAAACAGTGAGTGGAGGAAAAAACAACTAAATGTTTCTAATAAACAAATATTTCTTTAACACCAAATAGGTAGACCTATAAAAGATATGGGTAATGTTACTGTAACTAAGGAGTGCCTAGCACCCTTTATTATTCTTTTAAATTCAAAATTGAAACTAAACTGACCGTTGTCAATATGGTTTTACATCACAATATACTCCATACTATGTAACATTAACACACTCATATTACATAGGATAACAATGAAACAAAAATAGCCCACACTGTACTTTTAAACTAAACGAGTGGCCACTCTCAATATACCAAAGGGCTAGCTTAACATACACGTAGTGTTTCACAGTGAAAGTAACATACAAAAGCCGGCTGTATCAAACAAAACAAGAAATACAAGAAATCAAAACGTTGCAGGCCTGTTAGACTGGAACGATGATAGGTTGTCGTTACTCACAGTTCAGCAATCGATCAACGTGCGGGTGATCTCTCTTTCACCTCCTTTGTAACTCAAAATGGCTGCGCCGACCCTGCGGTGTTTCCCTCGTAGCCGGAGGAACCACTGGCTTTCCCTTGGTCACCAGTGGCGCTATCCGGGCGTCTGTTGTCCCTCGCAGGCTGCTCAATTGAACCCCAGCGTGTCCGGGAGCTTGGGGCGCTAACTGAGCAGCTTTTCTATGCATAAACTACTTCAACAATACTGCTGTCGCTGGCGATGGCAACTAGCCTACACCTTCCACAATGACTAGCACGAGGCTATATCACTCTTCCTCGCTGTGAGGGCTAAACTTTTCAAAAGTACTGAAAACGAAAATAATAAACAAAAAACGTACCCTTATGCCCCCTTCTACGCACTAAAGCACGATGATTCTCACTATATAACGGTGGCTTGTTTATTCAATCACACCATTTTCACTTAAAACAACCGGTTTTCTCTGGTTACCTCGTGTTGTAGATAGAACAACAACCAGCTTGTCTTCCGCCTTCCCTCTTTCCTGTCCCTCCTCTATCAACTTCCCCCACCAATAACTGGCGTGAAACATGAAATGATCCACTATTTAGCCAATGAAACTACTGCTTATCGTTATACATGAACTACCAGAATCCTACTTATTGTAGTATATGAAATGTCCATACGTTACCCCCAATTTTTAAAGCTTAGATTAACCACACCACATGAACTTTTAATAAATGGGCACTACTTTTAACAATATTTTAGAATGCATTTTTAAAATTGCTTGTCTAGAATGCTATTATCCTACCAGTCTAAATTTATAGAAAAAGATATTAACTTCAGTTACACCCGGGTTACATGAATAATGTATCATAAATAAATGTTGGCATACTGTTTTGTTCAGTTAGCCTATTAGCCTGTTTGATGCTCATTGAGCTCAAAGCAAATCAAACCACCTAATAGGCTAACTGAACAAAACTGAACAAAACACCATGCCAATCTCTAGGGTGTGTGATGATGTGGGGCTATTTTACAGTAGTTCCAAAGGTCAAGGGAACTTTATCAGGATGCATAGTATCCTAGATCCATGAAAATTGGTGTCCTTAAAGGTTGAATATTTCCTAATTTTATTAATTTCCAAAAGATGATTTTATATTTCTGTTTTTAGTCAACTTTAGCATGGGTGTGCAAACACTTTCAGTCATAAAAAAAGATGAAAAGTCATTGCGTTTATTAGTTGAGAGATATTTAGGTGCTAATTGAGGGAGGGTTTGTTAACTTATTGACAGTGGAAGATAAAACACAAGTGTTATTTGAATCATTTCTACTGATGATGTTAGAAAAGAATGATTGTCTTGCTTTCCATATTTCAGAGTTAAATGTGTGGAGCACCTCTATAGATCTGAAATTTGTATTTCCACCATTTTCTGTCGGCTTTCCTATACACTCTCTTTTTAGGAGCTAGATTTTGCTTCCATGGTGCTTTCTGTTTGTCCTTGACTGAATGGAGCAACGTCATCCATTTTTGTATTAAAGTGATCCAATGAGTCTTAAAGGAGAATTCCGATGTGATATTGACTTAAAGTGTTTTGAAACATGATAACGAGTGTGAGCGTTTGTCTCAGAGCTGATTTCGACCTGCCCCCTGCACTCTGAAATCTGCCGCTAGTTAGCCGATGCTACCAGCAGGTTTTCAATGGGGGTGCCTCGGGCATCGGCTTAGCCATGCAAATAAATCACTGTTTTACACCATTTATGAGGCTCAAAGTAGCTCCACACTTTATTGGTACACTTCTGAGGGCCCTGACATTTAAAATGAGACATTGTCACATGACTAAATTCAAGATGGCGGCGAACGGTACACTTACGGTTTATACACTTCCTGAATTAACCATCATGTACGTAGACCATCAGTGCTTTTTCAAAGTTCTCGATGTCTCGTTTTAAATGTCAGGGCCCTCAGAAGTCAACCAATAAAGTGTGGAGCTACTTTGAGCCTCATAAATGGTGTAAAACATTGATTTATTTGCATGGCTAAGCCGATGCCCGAGGCACCCCCATTGAAAACCTGCTGGTAGCATTGGCTAACTAGCGGCAGATTTCTGAGTGCAGGGGGCAGGTCGAGATCAGCTCTGAGACAAACGCTCACACTCGGTATCATGTTTCAACACACTTCAAGTCAATATCACACCGGAATTCTTCTTTAAGTCTTCTACTGAGTACAGATTACTTGACGACTGATCTGTTCTGAGTGTGTGGGGGACATAGACACATCAAATTAATTGATTAGTGCAATGAATTCCTTGACATAATTGACCCTTCCAAAGCCACGCCCGAAAACCACCACAGGCCAATAGTGGCTTCCCAGATAGCAAAACTACACTGGGACGGAACTGGGCCACATCTACCACAACATTCGGCACGGATCTGCATAATGCACCTGATCCGGCGTCCAAACGCACATCGGTCCAAAATTGTTTTGTATCCGTTTGACAGATCTGCGGCAGATATGAACTTGCACTCGTCCAGGTCCGTCCCAGATAGCAAAACACACCTACCACGACATCCGACATGCTCCCAACAAACAAGATAACGTCCCATCGATGATTCAGAGCATTTTAAAGAACGTATTTCTCACTGCGACGTAAAAAGAGGAAAAATCTAATTACCTCGACTTTCACCCAACTTGCTTTTGTGCTGTTTAGCTTTCTCCCCCAAGTAGTCCTGTCATGGATTGCATGGCGTTCGGTGATTATTCATGGGAGTGAAACAGCTGTTATTATTGTTAAGCAGACATTCGCCTATAGCAATGGTTGGCATTTACGTTCATTATTTGAATACCGTGCGTGATATTAATTTGTCTTACCTGTGATTGCGGCTTGTAGAATGGTAACCACGTCCAGATGAATGTTTGAGTAATTAGTTAGCTGGATACTTATACCCGGTTAGGTCTGATACTTTCACTACTACGGTGTATTTCCCCCCTTATAAATTACTAAGTCAATGGTCATATCTAGTAATGTTATTGTTCAAAACATCAGTGGAGTAGGTTAGCCTATAAGCTAAGTCCCAACCACATTGTTTCAAAATTCAAAACTAATATTTACAATGCATGCTGGGAAGCAAACCTCAACAAAGTAGGCCTACACAAAATATAATTAAAGTTATCAGAGAATGTTTAGGTTATATTTCATATCTAAACCATGAGGTTTATAAAGACATAAAATTGTGATAAGCAGTATCCTTAATTCTTCTGCAAAGTTTTTTATAGTGGTGACCAGTTGGGGATGTTGTGAATGTCTGCCTAAAGTCATATGTAATATGGGACCTGTATTGCAGATCCGTACCACACACAAGAAGCGGACCCGTACCACACATAGAGGCGGAACCGCATTGCAGATCCATACCACACAATAAGCGGACCCATACCACACACAAGAAAAGTAGGCTACCACACACAAAAAAAGTATATATTCTATTCTAAGAGGCCGTACCACACACACAAAAAGTATTCTATTCTTAGAGGCGGAACCGTATTGCAGATCCGTACCACACACAATAAGCGGACCCATACCACACATAAGAGGCGGAACCGTATTGCAGATCCGTACCACACACAATAAGCGAACCCGTACAGGTCCGCTTCTTGTGTGTGGTACGGATCTGCCATAGGCTACGGGTCCGCTTATTGTGTGTGGTAGGCCTACGGATTTGCAATACGGGTCCGCTTATTGTGTGTGGTACCTGCTTCTTGTGTGTGGTACGGATCTGCAATAGGGCTCGGGCACACGCCTTGCATTCTAGGAATATAGCCACCATGTTGGTAGCGTACCGAACGTAATATCCATTCATGTAGATGCAGAAATATAGTATTAGCGATTCTTTTCCTCTTGCGATCGTGGGTTGCGCTGTTACACCCCACTACACAGCACCAAGAAGGTAACAACTAAGTAACAGGAACACACTAATAGGTGGGAGTAAATCCATAGTAGCCTAATCCATAGTAAACTAAGGAGTGAGGCAATATGGCTGTAGCGACACCGAGCCCTATTCATGGGTTTCATCAGGTCCCTTTCCACAGGTGTATACAATCAAGCACCTTAATTATCAATGCAGACTGCATGGTGCTTGATACACCTGTGCAAAGGGACCTGATGAAACCCATGAATACGGGTCCGCTTCATGTGTGTGGTACGGATCTGCAATACGTGTCCGCTTGTGTGTGTAGTACGGGTCTGCTTGTTGTGTGTAGTACGGATCAGCAATACGGGTCTGCTTATTGAGTGTGCTACGGGTCCACTTATTCTGTGTGGTACGGATCTGCAATACGGGTCCGCTTATTGTGTGTGGTACGGGTCTGCTTATTGTGTGCGGTACGGATCTGCAATACGGATCTGCTTATTGGGTGTGGTAGGGGTCCGCTTATTCTGTGTTCTACGGATCTTCGATACGGGTCCGCTTATTGGGTGTGATAGGGGTCCGCTTATTCTGTGTTGTACGGATCTGCAACAGGAGTCCGCTTATTGGGTGTGGGCTACATCTGGCCCACAGTCAGATACCGTAGGTCCGCTACATACGGATCTAAAGGCTTTCATGCGGATCCGGCCCAAAGGAAATTGCTATCTGGGTTAGCAACTAGGCAAGCGAGGCCTGGCAAGCTTTTGAGTTTTTGCCGTAGTATGGAGTATGGAGTATGGAGTTTGCTACAGTATGGAGACTGCACAGCCTGCGGGCCATTAAGGGCATTTATTTGGATGTGTGGTTCCCCCAAACACATAAAATCACAGTGAAATTGTGAAGTGAAATAACATGTTGAACTACATAAACATGGTAGCCTATAGTTTGGAGCACGTATTTTTAAAAACATTTGCATAGTGCGTGATATTTCCATAGCCTCAAGATACGCTTCACGATGGCGTCAAAAAGTTGTTAACAGACTTTCAACAAGAATACAAATGTATAGCCCGTGAGCAATCTGTCTAAAACAATACATACGGTACCGGTTTCTTTTGCCCCCGCCTGTTTCATTCGTACTGGCCAGGAGGAACCAACGAAACAATACGTACATTCGACTTTTGCTTAAATAATTCATGAATGGTTTTGTTCAGAGCTGAACATGCAACTGTATTTCACAGAGGACAGATGTAGGTCACTAGTGACAAAATATAAGCTTTCAGTGTGGTACGATGCCTGTAAATGACATTTGATTAAACAATCCTGGTTCTCCTCCTATGTAATAGACGTGCGGGGTGCGAAAGCTTGACAGGCCTAGCAACAGTAACTAAGGAGGGAGGGACTTCTGGAAGGGTCAATTGTCTTCAGGATTATCCACGTGCAGGTTAAGATCCCCTGATATAATAATAATATCATATGACTTTGCTGAGAATATAGTCAGCAAAGTGACATGACAGAATTGCATTAAATTGGGAGTATTGTAGTACCCAAAGGGTTACTATAATCAGGTTGAGTGGATTGTTGTGATTCTTTCTTACTTGAGCACACCACACCAGCATCTTCACCATGGCCACAGTCATGTGTTCCTAAGCCACTATGGGAGCACTCTGTAAGGGATCCTTCAGAACCAGAGCAGCCAACATTGTCCATCCATATGCTCCCACTCCCCGGGCCAAAGTGGGCTTCTTTGGGGGCAGAGACAGCACCTCCACATCCCAGCTGTCTACACACCACCTGTGCATCACTCATGTCCCAGTAATCATCACACACAGTGCCCCACTGGCTGTTTTGGTAGACCTCCACTCTACCTGAGCAACTTGTGCTCCCACGAACCAGCCTGACATGACCATTTCCTATAACAAGTACAGATTGCAGGGTGTAGAATGAGTCAGAATATAGTCAGCAAACTGACATGACAGTATTACATCACATTGGGAGTATTCTAGGACCCAAAATGTTACTATCTGTCATGATTTTCAGGACTTTCTGGCGGCCTCTGGTGGTCATGTGTTGTATTGCATGTTTTTTACGCACGCATCTGTTAGCTTCAATTCAGTGTAATGCATTGCACCTGTGTCTTGTTGCCTTTGTCATGTGACCTGATCATCTGGTATTTAAGCGCTGCTCATGCCATGTCCTTTGCTCAGTCTTTGTTTGATAATTGCTGTGTAATGCTGCCAAGCTCCGCTACGGAAAGACTCTGAGTTCTACTTTGATTCTCTGGACTACTGTTCTACGCTTTGGACTATTTTCTGTCTTGGATTAATCTCTCCCTTGGATTACCTCTTGGATTACTACTTGGATTTATTTCTGCCCCTTTTGGAGGAACTGAACTTTGTTAAGGTATCGTTGTGAAATTGCCTATTTGAGTTACTGTTTTGCCTTTTTGGATTATCTCCTCCTTTGTTGGACTACTGTGATCTCCTGTGTGTTTCGGAAAGAAAAAACCTGCTTTTGGAATAAAGAACAGTTTGCTATCCAAATCTCTGCACTTGAGTCTGCCTGTCACTGCTAGCTCAATAGGCTAGGACTTAGCACTTGGATCCAGCGGCCCGGGTTCGATTCCCGAGCGCGACAGAAAGACTGAGCCATGACTGACTCAGCAGAGAGCACAGGAGCCTCCTCTCCGAATGTTTCTGATATGGAACGCTTAATGGCTACTCTAAACAGTTTTGGAGCTACCATGGACACACATGCACAAACCCTCATTACTCAACAGGGTATAGTTGGCAGACACGATCAAATACTAAGGGAGCTGCTGGATGAAGTGCGGAGGATTGGTACCTCACTACCTGTGCCACACCCAGTGGTGCCACAACCAGTTCCGGTGGTTCCTGCACCCCCTCCACACGCTGGCCCTGAACCTCGACTGCCAGCACCCCAAAGATATGACGGTAACCCAGGTGGGTGCCGAGGCTTTCTGACACAGTGTGAGCTGGCATTCGAATTACAGTCCTCCATGTATCCCTCTGATAGATCCCGAATAGCTTACTTGATTAACCTTGTGACTGACAAAGCCTTGGCTTGGGCAACTGCTATCTGGGGCCAGCAGGGCCCAATTTGCTCTGATTTCAAGGCTTTCAAAGAAGAAATGCTGCGTGTTTTCGACCAGTCAGCAGTAGGTCAAGAAGCAGCCAAAAAACTCCTGCAACTCCGCCAGGGGCAAAGCAGTGTCGCAGATTATGCTATCTCATTCAGAACCCTGGCAGCTGAGAGTGGATGGAATCAGGAGGCCCTCATATCGGTGTTCCATTATGGGTTGTCAGATACCCTAAAGGATGGATTGGCTTCTATAGGCCCGCACAAGGAGTTTGAGGCTCTGGTTTCTCAGGCCATTCAGCTGGACAACAGACTGCGTGAGCGTCGCCGTGACCAAGGTCCACCCCGTTGGTCCACTGGACCTCCAATCGCACCTGTGCAGCCGAGCTCTACACCTCTCGAGGACCCTGAGCCCATGCAGGTGGGAGGAGCCCGTTTACCTCAGTCAGAACGAGATCGCCGCAGAAATGAGAGATGTTGCCATTATTGTGGTAAGCCGGACCACTTCCGAGCCTCCTGTCCTGAGCTTCAGGGAAAAGACCAGCCCCGTCAAGGCAGGGGAGGGCAATGACGGGGGCAACTTTCTCTTCCGACTCTCCGGGTGCAGGAGTGTTCCTTCCAATACTACTTTCATGGGGCGAGCAGCGATGCAACTTCCAGGCTTTTATTGACTCAGGTGCTGCTGGGAATTTTATGGACATTAACCTGGCCCGACGACTACAGGTGCCACAAAATGCTGTTCATCCACCTCTCTCTGTCACTGCTCTGGATGGTCGTTCATTAGGAGAAGGGAAGGTGACTCTTGCCACAGCTCCTTTGGGTCTTCTAGTGGATAATCATCGAGAGGAAATCACTCTTCACCTGATCGATTCACCACAGTTTCCTGTAGTTCTTGGCTTTCCCTGGTTGAATCGCCACAATCCACAGATTGACTGGGCTACTGGAACAGTCCTTGAGTGGGGACCCACGTGCCATGCTACTTGTCTCTTGCCAAATCCAGGTCTTTCACTAATTAACCCTGTCGATGTTTCCGAGTTGCCTCAAGTTCCTAAGGAGTATTTGGACCTGAAAGAGGTCTTTAGTAAAGCAAGGGCATCTACGCTGCCTCCTCATAGGCACTATGACTGTAGCATTGAATTGTTCCCCGGCTCTACTCCTCCTCGTGGACGGATCTTCTCTCTGTCTTTGCCTGAACGTGAAGCCATGGACAACTATATTAAAGAAGCTCTGGCCACTGGGTTTATTCGCCCATCCACGTCCCCAGCTGGTGCTGGATTCTTTTTTGTGGGAAAAAAGGATGGAGGATTGAGGCCTTGCATAGACTACCGTAGCTTGAACAACATCACAGTCCACAATCGCTATCCTCTCCCGCTGATGTCCACTGCCTTTGATTTACTCCAAGGTGCCACTGTCTTCACGAAGCTTGACCTCAGAAATGCTTACCACCTCATTCGCATCCGACAGGGTGACGAGTGGAAGACAGCGTTTAACACCCCTACAGGGCATTATGAGTACCAGGTGATGCCCTTTGGCCTTACTAATGCACCTGCTGTTTTTCAAGCCCTTATTAATGATGTCCTCAGAGATATGATTAATCTCTTTGTTTTTGTTTATCTTGACGACATATTAATTTTTTCCAAGTCCCTTTCTGAGCATCGTCACCACGTTCGCCAAGTTCTGCAGAGGCTGCTAAGGAACCACTTGTTTGTCAAGCCGGAGAAATGTGAGTTCCACGTGACTGAGTCGACTTTTCTTGGGTTCATCCTGAAGGAGGGCCAGGTTCAAATGGATCCTAAGAAGACTGAAGCTATCCGTGACTGGTCTGCTCCAAAGTCCGTAAAGGAGGTACAGCGCTTCTTAGGATTTGCCAACTTCTATAGGAAGTTCATCCGGAATTTTGGTACCGTGGCTGCCCCTATATCTGCCCTTACTAAGAGTGGTGTGCCTTTTATCTGGACTCCTAGAGCTGATGGGGCCTTTCGACTGCTGAAGGATCGCTTTTCATCTGCACCTATTCTCCAGTTACCGGATTCCTCGCAACCCTTCATTGTTGAGGTGGATGCATCCAATGTTGGAGTTGGAGCAGTGCTTTCCCAACGCTCTACGGATGGCAAGCTACACCCGTGTGCTTTTTATTCACGACGCTTGTCTCCCACCGAGGCCCGGTATGACATTGGGGACAGGGAATTGCTGGCAGTTAAGCTTGCTTTGGAAGAGTGGAGGCATTGGCTGGAGGGAGCCCAGCACCCATTCTTAGTTTGGACTGACCACAAGAACTTGGAGTACTTGAAACAGGCCAAGCGTCTCAATCCCCGTCAAGCTCGTTGGGCACTTTTCTTCACCCGGTTTGACTTCACCATCTCTTACCGACCGGGCTCTAAGAACCAGAAGCCGGATGCCCTCTCCAGACGTTTTGAGACCTCTTGCTCTGTGGATGACATGGCACCCATTATCCCCAGTTCCAGGATTGTGGCTCCAGTTCGCTGGGGAATTGAGTCCGAGGTCAGACGGGCACTCCAGCGGGATCCAGGTCCGGGTACGGGCCCTCCGGATCGTCTCTTCGTCCCTCAGAGGATGAGGTCTCAGGTTTTGCAGTGGGGGCATTCGTCCCACTTGGCGGCGCACCCTGGCTCTCTGAGGTCCCTTGAGTTCCTGAGGAGACATTTCTGGTGGCCGGAGATGGAGAGAGACGTGAAATCTTTTGTGGCTGCCTGTACTGTGTGTGTCCGGAGCAAGACCCAACACCAGCGTCCTCAAGGGCTCCTCCATCCTCTTCCTGTCCCTGGTCGTCCTTGGTCCCACCTCTCTATGGACTTCATCACTGGCCTTCCTCCATCCGAAGGTAATACTGTCATTTTGGTGATAGTGGACAGATTTTCTAAAGCCTGTCGCTTTATTCCATTAGTGAAGTTACCTTCTGCTTTTGTGACTGCGAAGCTTGTTTTTGATCATGTGTTTCGAGTCTTTGGTCTTCCCCAGGACATCGTTTCTGATCGGGGTCCCCAGTTCTCCTCCCGGGTGTGGCAGGCCTTCTGCAACCTCATTGGAGCCACAGCCAGCCTATCCTCTGGGTTCCATCCCCAATCCAACGGGCAAACCGAGAGGGTCAACCAGGAGTTGGAGGCTTCGCTGAGGAGTCTGGTGGCTGACAACCCTTCGTCCTGGAGTTCCCGGCTGCCTTGGGCGGAGTACGCCCACAACACACTCCAGTCCTCAGCTACGGGCATGTCCCCTTTCCAGTCCCAGTTTGGATTTCAGCCGCCGTTATTTCCAGAGGAGGAGAGGGATGTCAGCGTGCCATCGGCCTTGCAGTTCGTAAGGCGTTGCAAAAGGACCTGGAGAAAGGTTCGGCAGGCTCTTCTGCGGACCTCGAGAAGGAACCAGCGCCAAGCCAACCGGCGTCGGAGACCGGCTCCCAGTTTCCGCCCTGGGCAAAGGGTTTGGCTGTCTGCTAAAGACCTTCCCCTGCGGGTGGAGTCCCGTAAGCTGGCTCCACGCTATGTGGGTCCTTTCAAGGTAGTCCGCAGGGTGAATCCAGTGTGCTATCGTCTCCAGTTGCCCCGATCTCTTCGGATTAATCCCACGTTTCATGTGTCCCTGCTCCGTCCTGTATTGACTTCCCCCCTTGCTCCTGTCCTCAAGGATCCGCCTCCTCCTCGGATCATTGATGGTCAGCCGGCCTTCACTTTCCGCCGCATAGTGGATTGCCGCAGAATTCGTGGTGCACTACAGTATTTGATTGACTGGGAGGGCTACGGCCCGGAGGAACGTTCTTGGGTTCCTGCTCGGGACGTTCTTGATAAAGGCCTCCGGAGGGACTTTCACCTTGCTCATCCGGACCGCCCTGGGAACGCCAGGAGGCGTCCCTAGAGGGGGGGGTCCTGTCATGATTTTCAGGACTTTCTGGCGGCCTCTGGTGGTCATGTGTTGTATTGCATGTTTTTTACGCACGCATCTGTTAGCTTCAATTCAGTGTAATGCATTGCACCTGTGTCTTGTTGCCTTTGTCATGTGACCTGATCATCTGGTATTTAAGCGCTGCTCATGCCATGTCCTTTGCTCAGTCTTTGTTTGATAATTGCTGTGTAATGCTGCCAAGCTCCGCTACGGAAAGACTCTGAGTTCTACTTTGATTCTCTGGACTACTGTTCTACGCTTTGGACTATTTTCTGTCTTGGATTAATCTCTCCCTTGGATTACCTCTTGGATTACTACTTGGATTTATTTCTGCCCCTTTTGGAGGAACTGAACTTTGTTAAGGTATCGTTGTGAAATTGCCTATTTGAGTTACTGTTTTGCCTTTTTGGATTATCTCCTCCTTTGTTGGACTACTGTGATCTCCTGTGTGTTTCGGAAAGAAAAAACCTGCTTTTGGAATAAAGAACAGTTTGCTATCCAAATCTCTGCACTTGAGTCTGCCTGTCACTGCTAGCTCAATAGGCTAGGACTTAGCACTTGGATCCAGCGGCCCGGGTTCGATTCCCGAGCGCGACACTATCATTAGGTTGAGTGGACTGATGGTTCTTACTTACCTGAGCACGCTACACCAGCATCTTCACCATGGTTACAGTCATGTGTTCCAAATCCACTATGGGAGCACTCTGTAAGGGATCCTTCAGAACCAGAGCAGCGGACCTCATCCATCCAGATGTTCCCACTGCCTCTGCCAAAGTGGGCTTTTGGGGGGGCAGAGGCAGCACTTCCACATCCAAGCTGTCTACACACCACCTGTGCATCTTTCATGTCCCAGCTATCATCACACACAGTGCCCCACTGGCTGTTGTAGTAGACCTCCACTCTACCTGAGCACCTTGTGCTCCCACCAACCAGCCTAACAGCATCTCCTAACAATACAGGGTGCAGGGTGTAGAATGGGAGAGGATATAGGCAACAAATTAATATGAACATAGACATATACAGTATACATCTATGGATATGACAGTATTACATAATTCTGGGGGTGTTCTAGTACTTATATGGTTACTATCATGTTCTATCAGTTAGCATTGTGCTAGCTGAGCTGCGCTTTAAAACTGTACTCCTTAAAACAGAAGTTTTGGAGTTTATCATGCAGCTGAGCACTAACAGCTGATTCACACCGCATGAGTGACGACTGTTATTTTATTATTATGATTTTTTTTTAGAAATTGATACTTTTATTGTTATTCTCATCTGTTAAAGGTTGTATCAGTAATTGCGGGTGATGTCACTTCTGCCAGGTGTCTGAAGCGAGCAGTGATGGGCAAGCTACTTACACGATGTAGTGAGCTAAGCTACCAGTTCTCACCGTGGGAACTCACCGTTGGCAGGGCTCAATCAGAGGGGTGGGATAAACAGTTCTCTTTCAAATTCCCTCTCCACATAGGATAGTGCTACAAACAAATCCTTTTGTTTTCAAGTAGCAGGATGCTTAATGGTCGCAACTTCTGGTCGCATGTCAGTCATCATTATGTTAAAGGCCAAAGTTCATTTTAAACACTACTTTTGATTAATGGGTACATAAAACACTCAGTATATGAATATCATTTAAGAAAAAATCTCAAGATGTTGCTAAAGGACAGTTTTTGTCGTTTTTGGTATTTGATGGAATTTTAACGTAATTCGGTTGATGATGACAGGTTGGGGACACGTTGAACCTGCGCTTACTAATTTGAGTGTGTTCTATGGAAATCGCAGTTACACTTTCAACATAAAGTTTGTGTATTTAGACTTCGAATTTCGTCACATAATTTATATCACAGCTACCTAAGAGTTTACCAAAGATAACGTCGTTGTCCGATTTCAATTTAATACATTTTTCTGAATTTGGGGAGATCTTGTTATGGAGGCTATTTTTTCCATTTATTCCTATAGGAAAAGGTTGAGTCATAGGCGTAGCCTACACTTTCATAACGTTTGTATATTTACACTTCAAATTTCGTTACACCATTTATATCATATCCACCCTTAGGTTTAACAAAAATATAAATGTTGTCCAAGTTTATTTTAATGAATTTTTCGGAATTTGAGAGGTCCCGTTATGAGGGTAGGCGAAACTAACTGCAGTTCAAATGGCATCGCGATTAGCAGTTAGCGATTAGCGATTAGCATTTCGCTATAGTGGTTTTAACTTTGCTGAGGCTGTGTTAATACTGATCGCAACTGCTGTTATGAAGACAGTTTGGAGCCTGGCAGACGTGAAGGCAGTGAAAGGTAATTAAATGCATGGCCCAAGCGGAATGAGTGGAGATACGTCCTGTGTTGCTGATATCGTTAATTGAGCTCAAGCTAGTCTGACCATGCATAGATAATATCAGGACACTTGTTTACAGTCAGTGAATAGCACCGAGTGAAAGTCAACGTTGGATTTATATCTAGTGACAGTGGTGATGTCGTTAGTTTGAATAAGTACAGTAAACTTAGTCAAAAGATCTAAAAATATAAAGCATCATGCTAGCTTTGCTTTGGTTTACTTGCCACCTGTGATCCCCCTGTTGCAAGCCGTCGATTAGGCAGTGCTGTTGCATGTAAACTATGGTGGTGGACTGCGTTTTGATCGCTGGTCAGGCCACCCTGGACCAGCAAATGTGACGTGATTTATCTATGTCTATATATATAGGATATCTATATCTATGTATTTACCTATTTATCTATAATCTGAACTTTTTACCGCTGAGCACTGTCTTGCCCGTTTCTCTTTACTCCTCTCTCATGTCATTGTCAAATGTCAATCAATCGCAAGGGGGCTTGTTCGGTGGTCCCCAACGTGACGCAATAGTGTGCATTGAGGGGGAAAGAAGAATCATTGCAAACCTCTGTAAAATAGTATACTTTTGCGTGTTATATTCCGTTTTGTGACACCCAACAACATCAAATACAATGGATAACAATTTAGGCGAGTAGTACCAACAAGCTAATAATGCAAATTTGTTGGAAAATGAACCTTGCTATACGGGCTTTAAGCCCGCCCACTGACTTGATGGTTGTGCGTACCATAGCATTAATTTCTGCAGGCGCCCCTGGCTAGCACAACGTTGCTTCATCTCTGGTATGGGAAATTAGTTTGTCTTTCAAGATTATACAGAATATAGTCTAAATGACTGGACGACCAGAAGGAGACTCTACTGTGAGCTCCTGTAAAAGCTACTGCACTACATGGTCATAAAAACAGCTAACCCAGATAACAATTTCCTTTGGTCCGGATCCGCATAAAAGCCTTTAGATCCGCATGTAGCGGACCTTTGGTATCTGAATGTGGGCCAGATGTGGCCCACACACAATAAGCGGACCCGTATTGCAGATCCGTACAACACAGAATAAGCGGACCTGTGCCACACACAATAAACCGACCCGTATTGCAGATCCGTACCACACACAAGAAGCGGACGCGTACCACACACAAGAGGCGGACCCGTATTGCAGATCCGTACAACATAGAATAAGCGCACCCGTGCCACACACAATAAACATAGCCGTATTGCAGATCTGTACCACACACAAGAAGCGGACCCGTACCACACACAAGAGACGGACCCATATTGCAGATCCGTGCCACACACAAGAAGCAGACCTGTACCACACACAATAAGCGGACCCGTATTGCAGATCCGTACCATACACAATAAGCGGACCCGTACCACACGCAATAAGCAGACCCGTATTGCTGCATATCCGAACCACACACAATAAGCGGACCCGTACCACACACAATAAGCGGACCCGTATTGCAGATCCATACCACCCACAGTAAGCGGCCCGTACCACACGCAATAAGCGGATCTGTATTGCAAATCCGTACCACACACAATAAGCGGACCCATATTGCAGATACGTACCACACACAAAAAGCGGACCCGTACGGGTTCACTTATTGTGTGTGGTACGGATCTGCTATAGGGTTCTACCTCTTGTGTGTGGTACGGGTCCGCTTATTGTGTGTGGTACGGATCTGCAATACAGGTCCCATATTGCATATGACTTAAGCCAGACATTCACAACATCCCCAACTGGTCACCACTATAAAAAACTTTGCAGATGAATTAAGAATACTGCTTATCACAATTTTATGACTTTATAAACGTTATGGTTTAGATATAAGATATAACCTATTCTCTGATAACTTTAATTATATTTTGTGTAGGCTACTTTGTTGAGGTTTGAGTTCTCAGCATGCCTTGCAAATGTTAGTTTTGAATTGTGAAATAATGTGGTTGGGACATTTTAGCTTATAGGCTAACCTACTCCACTGATGTTTTGAACAATAAAATGACCAGATATGACCATTGACTTAGTAATTTATTAGGGGAAAAAGACACCGTAGTCGTTAAAGTAGACCTAACCGGAGATACGTCAAACGGATACAAAACAATTTTGGACCGATGTGCGTTTGGGCGCCGGATCAGGTTCGTTATGCAGATCCGTGCCGAATGTTGTGGTAGATGTGGCCCAGTTCCGTCCCAGTGAAGTTTTGCTATCTGGGAAGCTATTGAAAAGCTACTTGCTTCAGAAAATAGCTATACCACCAAGCTACTGAGAAATGTAATTAAGGCCTCGCTACAAGTAGTGAAGCTACTGCCCATCACTGGATCCCAAATAAGCCGAGCCAGCTTGCCTCTCCCTTCCATGTTTCATGCATCATGAAAAAAACAATCACGAACACACATTTCTTAAAGCAAAACTCCACAAAACCACCCCTGTCAGTAATTGGTTGGAACACTATTTCTTTTGGTCTTGAGTGGGTGTTTTTGTGAACATATCTCAGCGTTTAGGCTAGGGCGGACAGCTAGTGGATCGTGAGGAAAGATTAGATGAATGTGATCATTAGGGCCCGAGCACCGAGGTGAAAGTGGCTGCACCGTAGGTGCAAGGCCCTATTGTTTTTGCTCAGATTATTATTAGGGCCCGAGCACCGAGGTGCGGCCACTGAAAGTGGCTGCACCGTAGGTGCAAGGCCCCATTGTTTTTGCTCAGATTATTATTATTCTTTCATCCTCTTTGCCCGTGCGGCCTTTTTCACCAACTTCGCATGCTCCAAAACTCTTGTAATTTGGCAGCTACATGTGGAATCACGGTCGCTACTCAGAGACAGAGCTCTGGCCTCGGGTGTGGCTCAGGGACTCTATAGCGCCACCTACCGCGCTGTCTGTTGTGGTTGACACATACATGCACGAAAATGAACCAAATTTGGTGGGCATGTGTGTTCTATTAATCTGAACAACTTTTACATTTACACTACATAGTGAATCTTAGACAAATTTGAGTTATGATTTGAATTTTGCACATCACGTATTTTGAAACACTTCTCCTAGACGGTTTATCAAAATCATGTCATATAAGCACTAAAATGATCTTGAGGGGTTGCCCGAGAGGAATTGCGAACAGATTTTTGAATTTTTTAAGTATATTGAAATGGCGAAGGTTTGAATTATGGCGTTTTAATAAGAAACAGGAAGTTGGTGTTATAGGCAGAAAAAAGGTTATTAATTGGATGTAATTTAGCAGCTACATGTGGAATTGCTTCTGCTAGTCAGAGACAGAGCTCTGGCCTAAGGTGTGGCTTCGGGACTCTATAGCGCCACCTAGCAGCATGTTATCTGTGTGGTTGACACAAACATTCACGAAAATGAACCACAATTGGTGGACTTGTGTGTTATTACGACTACTAGTCAGAGACAGAGCTTTGGCCTAGGGTGTGGCTTAGAAACTCTATAGCGCCACCTAGCACACTGTCTGTTGTGGTTAACACATACATTGATGAAAAGGAACCAAATTTGGTGTGCTTGTGTGTTATTGCTATCGCTAGTCAGAGACAGAACTCTGGCCTATGGTGTGGCTTCAGGACTCTATAGCGCCACCTAGCAGCATGTTATCTGTTGTGGTTGACACAAACATTCACGAAAATGAACCAAATTTGGTGGGCTTGTGTGTTATTGCTATGGCTAGTCAGAGACAGAGCTCTGGCCTAGGGTGTGGCTTTAGGACTCAATAGCGCCACCTAGCGCATTGTCTGTTGTGGTTGACACATACATTCACGAAAATTAACCAAATTTGGCGGAATTGTGTGTTAATGCTATCACAAGTCAGAGACAGAGCTCTGGCCTAGGGTGTGGCTTAAGGACTCTATAGCGCCACCTAGCGCATTATCTGTTGTGGTTTACACATACATTCCCGAAAATTAACCAAATTTGGTGGGCATGTGTTTTGTTATAGCTATTCAGAGACAGAGCTCTGGCCGAGGGTGTGGCTTAGGGATTCTATAGCGCCACCTAGTGTGTTACCTGTTGTGGTGGACACATACATTCACAAAAATGAACCAAATTTGGTGGGCTTGTTTGTTATTGCTATTGGTAGTCACAGACAGAGGTCTGGCCTAGGGTGTGGCTTAGGGGCTCTATAGCGCCACCTAGCACATTGTGTATTGTGGTTGACTCATATATTCACGAAAATTAACCGAATTTAGTGGACTTGTGTGTTATTGCTACCGCTAGTCAGAGACAGAGCTCTGGCCTAGAGTGTGGCTTAGGGACTCTAGAGCGCCACCTAGCGCATTGTCTGTTGTGGTTGACACGTACATTTACCAAAATGAAACAAATGTGGCTTGTATGTTACTGCTACCACTAGTCAGAGACAGAGCTCTGGCCTAGGGTGTGGTTTAGGGACTCTATAGCGCCACCTAGCGTGTTGTCTGTTGTGGTTGACACATACATTCAGGAAAATTGACCAAATTTGGTGGGCAAGTGTGTTGCTCAAGCACATGCCCACCAACACGCACATGTTGCTTTGTTAGATTCCGAAACGTCACAGGTCTCCGCACCACAGGTGCTCGGGGCCGCCATCGGCTATATTTTGTTATTGCTATTGCTAGTCAGAGACAGAGCTCTGGCCTAGGGTGTGGCTTAGAGACTCTATAGCGCCACCTAGCAGATTGTGTGTTGTGGTGGAAGCATACATTCACGAAAATGAACCAAATTTGGTGATTTTGTGTGTTATTGCTGCCGCTACTGAAAGATAGAGCTCTGGCCTAGGGTGTGGCTCAAGGACTCTACAGCGCCACCTAGTGTGTTGTCTGTTGTGGTTGACATTCACAAAAATGAACCAAATTTAGTGGAGTTCTTTCGTATTGCTATCGCTAGTCAGAGACGGAGCTTAGGCCTAGGGTGTGGCTTAGGGACTCTATAGCGCCACGTAGCGTGTTGTCTGTTATGGTTGACACATACATTCACGTAAATTAACCAAATTTAGTTGGCATGTGTGTTGCTCATGCACATGCACACCAACCCACACATGTTGCTTTGTTAGATTCCGAAATGTCACGGGTCCGCACCGCAGGTGCTCGGGCCCGCCATCGCCGCTTGCGGCTATATTTTATATTTGGGCCTGCAATTGCTGATACAACCTTTAACTAACCTATGCTGTTATTGTTTATTGTTATTTTAAAGTTTTGGATAACAAATGTCTTTACCATAATAATGACTGTAGCAAATTGAACTGGCTATTTAAAAAATAGAGGAAATCCAGTGCCATCTTCTCTCTAAGCTGGCCTTATACAATATGGAACTCACCAACTTGAACGGGGACAGAGGGAAAGACTATTGCTGAAAGAGAAAAAAACATCCAATGTTGTGGAGTAGGTGATGTATGTATGCAGAGTCACATTAGTTTGTAATGATTTTAAACCAATTACACTGAATTACACTAATTACACTTAAGTACATTATCCTGTTCTCCACATTCATGGTAATGTCCTACAATGATTGTCATTGAAGAGTGGCACTTTAAACATATCATCATACATATCACTTATCCAGCGAAAACCAAGTTCTTAACCTTGTTAACATGCTCATATTACATGGCTCTCCTGAGTGCAGAACGTTTAATTGATATGAATGGGCCATCCCAACGTTCAGAGGTCCACTGCACGTCGGGGTTCTATTCGCCCTGCCAGGACTTATTTTACGATAATTACCTGCGGACAATATATTACCCCTTACATGTTACATTAGGCTACTGTGTCAATATTTGGCAAGGTAAAGTTGCAGATATGTTCTGCTTTACTGTTCTACTTCACTATATTGAATTGTTTCTGCGTGGAATACAATATGACTATAAAGTATAGCTTTATAAAGCATTCAATTGCATTTTTTTTTTCAAATACACTTATTTGGTATACAGTATAACTACTGTATGTGGTCATATAAAGAGCTGCTAAAGATTCTTCTCAAGAGCCACCAAGGCTATTCACTATACTACAGTTCCATGCCCTATGTAGACATATTATATGATAGCATTGGATTTATTTTCTGGTTTACACATGCCAGAGTGTGAATCAAAACCTGTTAACCTGTGTTTTTGTTTAAAATAATTCTATATGACATTTTCCTTTTTCTCAGAATAAACTTTCAAGGATGGATTCTGTCATTGTTCTCATTGTGAGATTACAATAAATCGGCAAAAGAATATTTTTTATTCCTATTTCTAGTCAACTTTACCAAAGGTGCTAATAATTCTGGAGGTTACTGTACCACAATACAGTTACCATATATTATAATTTACCATAGCATGATTTATTATGTTTTTAAATGACCGGTACATTGTGGTAAACATGTCAGTTGCGTCTCCTTACCTGTCAGAGATGTAACACAAAGGAGATTTCCTGATGGAAGAGAGATGCATAATGTACAGCAAGAATGTAATTGTTGAATTATCCTTGAATTTGTGGAGTTACCTTTTACATAAAAATTACATTATAAGTTCAATGTATCCACACTCCATTACAATTAATATTATGTAATTTTTTAGTGAATATTATATTTAAATGTGACAGTGTGGAAGAATTATTACAGTGTTAGAAAAATACATACCTTTGTATTGGGGAGTAGACATCCTTCTACCTCCTTGTTGTGCTACAAGTGAACCAAAATCTGGACGCTAACTCTTTTCTCTTTCAGTTCAGTTATTAGGTGATGCTGTTTCTGGGTGTTAAGGGTAGACGTGGTCGGAGCGGTGTGAGGTAGTTGGAAATAGCACTCAGAAAAAGGATGAAATAAGATGGGTGTTTTATTTTCCCCAATTAAGGCCAAAGGCAAAAATGATCGAGAAATTTGAACAAAAGTAAAAATAACAAAAATACTTTAAACAAAATAAATAGACTTAATAGTCAAAACAATAATTCAATAGATGCAAGAATAACAGTGAAAGACAGACCAATTGCGCTAGTCTAAGGTTCACCAACCTGGAGAGAAAGTCAAGACTTACGTCTTATCATGTGCTACTCTCCCTTGGTACTGAACAGCACCTGTTTAAATAGCCTAACCTGCACAAACCCCTCAAATTGGATCAATCCAATATAATTAGCAGGGGTGTTCACAGGTGACAAAATATAAGCTTTAAACAGCTCCAAAATATAATTCTAAATACTAGAAAATAAATCAAATACACACACAGTAACTTGCTATGGTTCGGCATAACCAAACACGAAAAAGCAGCAAGAACAGGCAAAATTACAAAATAACAATGTATTGAACTCTGGTGACCCAGGAAGTCATAACATTTTCTAAACAGACTAAAGACAAATACGCCGCATTCACTCTTGTACAAACATTGAAGACGCGACAATGGACACCGGACCAACACGTAACGACTTGAAAATGACAATTCTTTGAAGTGAAATAAACGGAACATTTGACAAGACGTGTGATCATTTTAACAGCCGTAACGTGAGTGAAATGGTGAATGTTTAACTGTCGGGAGTTGTGATGGTTGATGTAGCTTTGCGTACGCCTCGCCGTAGTGTTTGATTGTAGGCCTATGTAACAACTACGGGAGAAACGGAGAAGGGTCTGATGAATGACATGTATGACTGATGATTGTAAACGGTACATAGATAGACGGGAAACATACACATTGAACAAACATACATGCAACCCGACAAAGGTAAAACCAAAAGATGGCAGTGACTCACTGCCGTGACGGTGGCTATACTCGCCCCGTCACACTGGGAAATGACACACAGAGTGTAATAAAGTGGAATGAACTGTAAATGACTGCAGGTCAAGAACCCAAAAAGAATGGTGGTGAAAAAGTAGTTGACCCTGAGATTACACTGAGACTAACACTAACACTGAGATGTCACTGACTCCAAATATACTCACTTGAGTGTCTTTAGAGGCCTTTATAATACTATGTAAGTTCAAATGTTACATTTCTGCAACTGTGACTTGATGGATGACTGTAACCTTTATTAGCTCCCTAAATGGGAGTTATTAAAGGCCATGGAAAGTGCAGAGCCACAGATTGACTTGAAGTCTTTAGTACACCATGTGGAAGTCATAACTTCCCATTTCTGAAAAATCAGATGCACTGGAGGTGACAACTGTGTCTTTTAGAGGATTTTATTGTCTGGAAAGGAGCCCATTGACATCTGTTTCCAAGTCAACAAAACTTTATTTCAATTTCTGGTTACACCTGTGGAAGAAGTAAAATGGCAAGTTGGGTAACTTTTCTGGAAATGGGGCCCTGTCCACGAACAGCACATTTATGCCTGGCTTCTCTAAGATTACAAATCCAGGGGGTGTTGAACTAAAGAGGACTCAAGCGTTGTGAAATGGTCTAAAATACTTCCTTAATCTTGAAAAACATGACCATTATACACTTGCTTAAACTCAACACACTGTAGGATCTGCAAAGCTCATCTCCTACTGCTATGAGGTCAATAGACCTCTGAAGTTCGCCTACAAAAAGGATCCAAAGCTGCCATCTTTGCCCATATAAGGAGATCCGGGAGTTAATTGAAGCTAACTGCCTATGGCAAGTTGCTTTGTAAGTTAGCTCTGGGTAGCTAAGACCAAAGTGTGCCGTCTTCACCTACCGAAGATCACAGTATCCACTAGACGGCAGTGGACAAAACTGTGTAGCGAAAAACGTCTGCATTTCCAATGTCATCATCCCCACGAGAGTTTAACAGGTGCGATAATTGAAAATCCCCATGTTATTTTCCCATTAAAAAAACCTCAAGATACCGGATCTCCTTATTTGGGCAAAGATGGTAGCTTTTTAGATGGTATAAACTTAACATGAGAGGCACCTTACTGTATGTCTAATAGGACATACAAAAATAATGAACTAAAACATCCTGCGATTTCCCAGCTATTACACACATCATAGATAAACTGCATGGCAGTGTTTCAGTGTGTTGATATTTGATATTTGGATAATATGTTTACATTAGCAGTTCATCATATTTCAGCTTGACGGACAGACATTCCTCTGTGGCAGTGTGGCTGAGTGTTACCCAACAGCCAAACAGGTGCACTACAGCCACCTTCTGGCTGGAGTAGAGAATTACCAACCTTTAGGTGCCCAATGGATATCCCACACTCTTCCTGGAAGGCTTCTCAGCCAGCACAAACTGTTGTGATTGACCATCACCTGTGTTGTTTTACTGTACCTTTTTAGTTGGATAATCCTTTACAGTTTTCATAATTGCTGAACTGCATTTGAAATCGTCCACCCTTCTCTCAGCATTGTAAACACAAAACCCCTTTCTCAAACCACATTCTCAAAAAACTCCAAAAGCAAAATTCAACAATTGCCTCAAAAGGTTTTACTTGCGCTCAGAACCAAGCAATGTCTTCAGATCATTCACAAAGCAGTCAAAATGAAAACACCTCTCTTAGCAGCTCCAGGAGAATTGTTTATTATTATTATTTATATTATTATTATTATTATTAATTAAGTGTGCAGTGTGCATAAACCAATACAAATAATCATAATAATAATAATACAATTCAGCACTGTGGATTCAGCACTGACTATTTCAGTAAAAATAAAGTATTGGAAAAGGTAACGGAAAAGGCTTTTCTTGTACTGTAAATGAGAAGCACATTAGCTTACAAAAGTCTGAAAACATTACAATCAAAATGGATGTATAGTATAACCTGTGATTTGTATCCAGGAAGTTACAGCACTTATTGATGCTATGTCCACAGACACTCATATAAACACACACACACACACACACACACACACACACACACACAGCTTTGCTCGAGTGCACATGCCGGACACCTGGATGATACAGTAGTAGTGTTTGTGTGTGTGTGTGTGTGTGTGTGTGTGTGTGTGTGTCAGTGTTTGGCGTGCACATTGCCTTGATATCCACACACAGCTCACTCCTCAGATTCTGTCTGTCAATTCTTCCAGGCTCATGTTGACCTCTATGTGATCTTATTCATCTGAAGCTTTGACCTTGAGTGTGGACCTTTGGCTGATCAAAATCACCGCGTGTGATTTAGCCATATGATACTGATTCCAAAACACATATCTGATTTCATGCCCAGATAAGATGTCCTGTGCTGACTGCTGACAGAGTGTTGATTACTGCAGTAAACAGGAACCGCGAGCACTGCACACACTCTTGGCAGACTAATGTTAACAGTGACTTTCTTTAACCCTACCTGTTGGAGACACGCCACTTCAGACACTTATTTTCAAGATATCATGGTGGTATCACATTAACCATTTACTTGCTGAACAAACTACACCTAAAGTTTACATTTAAACTTTGGACATGCTAAATCTACCACTAACCACTTGACTACCCCCTTCTAGAACAGTCACTTCACTTGATATCCCTTTTCTTGTGTTCTTGTAAATCACTACTATCAGCTAAATGACTGGCTGGAAATGGAAATGTCTGCAGCTAGGGTCCATCTTTATGTTTGTGTCATGTTATAGGGCATATGGGTGTTATAACTTCTACCATATATGGTAATACTTTACAATAAGGGTACACAATTTAGCGTTAGTTAAGTATTAGTTAAGCATTAACAAACACTTAATTCATCATTATCAAGTATGTTTTCAACATTACTTAAGGTTTAACAAATGTGTTTTTCCTCATTAATAGAGTCTTATTTAGTAGGTGTTATCAGTGTGTTTCCCTTTTGTTATAAATGAAGTCATGACAAATTCATAAGCCTTAAACTAACTCATAATTTGTGTATTATGTAAGATAGCCGATTGCCATAGCAACTCTGAAGAAAACAACTGTGATGTCATTAACATCACCTTTTGGTACCGGCTTAGCTTGCTTGGAATCTCAACGGAGATGATAACCAAAAATAGTACCAGGTACCAGTTTTTGCTAATGGAAAACCAAAAGAAGCGACTAGAGTCAAACGTTGAACTGATACCATGAAAAAGCCCATTACACGCCATCACTGTCATCACTTGTGGTCCTCTCTCTGCTGCTCTTTAAAAAAGTTCTCAATAATCTGCACATCTTAAACAGTTAGCCATGCAGATATGGTGTCCTTATCAGTTAGACTCTTTATCTTTATCATTTTATCAGTCAGATTTCTTCAATTGAACTCAGCAAAGCACACAATCTGCATCAGGCAGGAGCTGTAGCCAGCTGGGTGAACCCACATGAACCTATTAGCAAATTTGAATTAGCTCTGTAGGTCAGTCTGGTAATATAAGGAGTCCATTGATGCCCCTTTCCAGATCACCAAAACACTTGATCTGGGTTCAGCCAGGCTGCAGGAGATGTTGTGTTAAAGTCACCAGAACACTTGATCTGGGTGGGTTCAGCCAGGCTGCAGGAGATGTTGTGTTAAAGTCACCAAAACACTTGATCTGGGTGGGTTCAGCCAGGCTGCAGGAGATGTTGTGTTAAAGTCACCAAAACACTTGATCTGGGTTCGGCCAGGCTGCAGGAGATGTTGTGTTAAAGTCACCAAAACACTTGATCTGGGTGGGTTCAGCCAGGCTGCAGGAGATGTTGTGTTAAAGTCACCAAAACACTTGATCTGGGTTCAGCCAGGCTGCAGGAGATGTTGTGTTAAAGTCACCAAAACACTTGATCTGGGCTCAGCCAGGCTGCAGGAGATGTTGTGTTAAAGTCACCAAAACACTTGATCTGGGTTCGGCCAGGCTGCAGGAGATGTTGTTTTTAAAGTCAAAAAGCATCCACAGACAGTCTGGACACAGCGCCAGCCACCCGCGCGATTATCTAGCAGACTTCGGCCTCTTCTGGTGATAACTTGAGATAAAAGATATGATTACATCATCTCAAGTGATCATGAGCACAGGGTTTAGAGAGTAGACACACACACACACACACACACACACACACACACACAAACACACACACACACACACACACACCTTTGTTCTTGTAGTGGTGTGGGAGGTGTGTTTAAAGCAAGGCAAAGTGATCGTGCATCTCCAGAGTACTGAAGAGAGTGGAAGAGGACACACGTTTGTGTGTGTGTATGCTTGTGTGTGTGTGTTCCAGAGATGTTCCTGTCCGTGTGTGTTCTGTGCTTGCTGGCGGTGGCGCCGGTTCTAGGCGCCCCTGCTGAAGACCCATGTTCCAGGCCCCGCAATAAGCTCCTGTTCATCTCGTTTGATGGGTTCCGCTGGGATTACGACCGCGACGTGGACACCCCACATCTGGACAGCATGGCGAACGATGGGGTGAAGGCTGCCTACGTGACACCCCCCTACCTGACCATCACTAGCCCCACACACTTCACCCTACTCACAGGTGTGTATGGCAATCCGCAGGACACAATTAATGTTTTTAAAAACGCTTAATTTCTTCACGATAATATGTAATATGTTATATAAAATGTATTTACAGTATATAGCGCTTGTCAAGCATAAAGTGCTTAAAAGAGAAACATTTAACACTTTTTCTATGCACAGAGAGCAACATAGAGCACTCCACACACAAACATAAACAAGACTTAAACAAACAAACAAATTAACTAATAACTAAATAATTACTTTTCCCCATTTTACTGCCTTCATGAATGGAATCTTGGTCCATTTAATTTAGATTTTCTGTTTAACAATAAAAACAAGGAACCTCTTTAATGTCAAAATGGAAGCAGATTTCTACAAAGCAATGTAAATTGATCAAAAATATGTCATGCAAAATTAGCAATTGCATTAATTTTGATGTAAATATCAGCATTTAGTGGACGCACCGCTGGCCGCAATTTAAATATGTCGACTGTGTGGCTAGGTCTCAATCAGGTATGAGCATCTGGATACTGCATTTTTGCTTCATTTGTCTTCGCAAAATTGCTCAGGCTTTTATTTGTCAAGTTGCACAGGGATTGGGCACAGGCAGCCAATTTCAAGTCTAGCCACAAACTCTCTTTTGGATTGGATAAAGTCTTCGCATTGTTGACTTATAACCATTTCTGTGCTTTCACTGTATGCTTCGGGTCATTGTCTTACTGGAAAGTAAATCATAGTTCTCTTGCAGACTGAATCATGCCCTCCAGCATTTCCATATATTTTTGCTGAACTCAGTTCACCCTTTACAGTACCTTTTACAAGCCTTCCGGGGCCTGCTGACAAAAAGCATCCTGATGATGCCACCACCACCATGATTTGATTTGATTTGATTTATGCAACCACTTATTCTACAATATATATATATATATATATTAAGTAAATAACATTACTTTGTAGAAATCTGCTTTCATGTGGACATAAAGACAATTTTCATGAAAATATTGTATTTTACATAAAATATGAATAAGTTATTGTAAAAAAAAGAAAAATCCATGTAGTAAAGCGATAAAAGGGGAAAATAGCCTTACTTGTTATAGGCACTGCTCCCTTAACTTAGCACAGACATCAAGACCACTGAGCTGCTGCAATGGCTTGGAGCAAATGTGATATTACGATCATATTCTAAAAACAAAAGGAAACTGCACACTCTGGTAGCTCAGATGCCACACCAATTTATTGAGAGACAACGTTTCGGCCTGTGACCTTTCTCAAGTCATTCAAAAAGAACCATTGAACCATAGAATGCATGAACACAGAGTGGACAGCTAATGGAGACGACAGTTGTGTTTATCAGTGAAAATGGTCATGTGGGGAGTTCCTGCATGTTAGAGCCTGTTGCCTAATAGGTTATTAGACAACTCAAGGTCAGCCTCAAGGCCATCAGGTAACCTTTTGCAGGTTGTGTGCAGCAGGCACACCTGGTTGTATTCTCCTGTGGCTTCTGTATGGAGCAGCCCTGTTAATATTAAACACATTGTTCCAGAAGAGAAAGGAATAGCAGGAGTTATCAGTTACGGATGTCTGACTTATCTCCCAGCATAGGCAATTATTGTCCATTGATTAACATTGTGTAACTCATTCACCCACACCGGTACATCATATCTGTGTACAGTCAGCTGTCTATAGTGCTATTAGCCATTTACTAATTGCTAGACATGATCTGTGCTGGGCACATTTAGCATGCTAGCGCTCAGACTGTACTGCGGTGGGGTGGCACAAGACCAGCTAGACAGCTAGCGAAACTCCAATCAGAATGACTATGCACAAAATGACCTGCATGCAGACTCAGTAGCATGGTGAGTGAATGGATCAGAGTGATTTTGTTTTTTTTTTAACAAGGAAGGAAATTGAGGACATTCATTGCAGGACATGCATTGAAACTACACTCAGACGTTAGTGCAGAAATGTATTGTTTTGGACATGAAATGGAATAAAAATGAAATGGGAAAAAATGACCGTATAACTAAACCAGTGTTCACCTTACAAGATTGTTACACTGAGAGCGGTATAAAAGTCTTATGTAGCTTCAGCTACAGGAAGTTACATTGAGAAGCAGGGGCTTGTTAGTCTGGCTATCACCAGACTAAACTCAGTCTTTTGAGATTGAACATTAGTCTGGGGAGTCTGCTCTGTATTTCTACTGCACAAGAGGCATGATCAATGGGCATAGTTCAAATAACTTTATGCATTTGGATAGTCCTTCAACCAATCAGACCAACGATTGAGGAGCGCTTGGATAAGCTTAAGCTAGTTTGTGATTGGTTCCAGTAAACGTATACAGGAAGCAGGAGAGATAAATATGCAGGTTTCCAGCTTGAGCTGCAGGGCGAAATCGTCGGCAGATCGGGCTGCGTTTACCCAGTCTAGGGGCCTGTGCTAAAGCTACTGTACATCTCTCTTACCAGGCCGTTACATAGAGAACCATGGGGTGATCCATAACATGTGGTTCAACGTCACCACCCAGGAGAAGAAGCAGTACTACATGAGCCAATTTGTGGACGAATACTGGGACAACGGCAGCTTGCCCATCTGGATCACAGCTCAGAGACAGGTACTCTCTCTCTCTCTCTCTCTCGCTCTCTCTCTCTCTCTCTCTCTCTATCTGACACATACACACACATACACTCACTCACTTTCTTTCTTTCTCTCTCTCTTTCTCTCACTCTCTTTCTCTCTCTCTCTCAAATTCAAATTCAAATTCAAAGGTAGCTTTATTGGCATGACTCATCAAAGCAGTGTTGCCAAAGCAGACATATAGCAATACAAACAGATACAATATCTGTTTGGAAACAATCAACACATTAAAAATAAGAAATAAAAGAAAAAAGAAACTTACTTAATACTACTATATGGTTTATAAATGAAAGGAAACTTATGCAATACTGTATAGAAGGAAACTTATTATGAATACAATAATATAAGTATATGTACTGTATTGTGCCGCCAGGTGTATACAATTTGTTTGTTCTCCTAACAGAAATTCAATTTTTTGTTCATTCTCTAAAGTTTGAAATTGAGGTATAACTAATTCAAATTGGGGGAAAAAGGTATCTCTAATGGATGTGTACTTCTGTTACATTCTGTTAAGAAGTGGCATTCATCCTCCACTGCTCCATCATTACACTGCAGACATAGTCTTTCTGTCCTCGGGAGCCATGTTTGCCTGTGCCTTCCTCTCTCAATGGCCAATGAGTGGTCACTTACTCTGTATGATGTCATTAATTTTCTTTTTTTGAAGTCCTTGATTTCTGTTAGGTAAGGTGCCAGCTCATAGTTGATTTTAATTTTTTGGAAGCAGTTTAATTTGTTTGAATGTTCAATGTTTTGTAGCCAATATTGGTAATATTCTTTATTTGTTTCTTTTTCAATCCACTTGAGCTTTGCTTGTGTCATGTTCATAGTGTTTAGGTTGTATTTTGCAGTATAGTAAGTGAAAGGGTCTCTCTCCGGGTGATTTTTCCATTGCAGAAGGCCATTGTAGTGACATCCATCCTTATTTGAAATTAAATGATTGTAAAATTTGGATGCCCTTTTACATACTGTATATCATTCAGCATAGGGTACCTTCCAAGTTCTGCTCTGCAGGCTAAGTTAGAGGCATTTCTGTGTAGCCCTAAGGTGTTCTTACAGAATTCAAGATGGAATATTTCTGTTGGGCTTTTATCCCATGACGCATAATCATTTTGATATTTGATGCCCCAAATCTCGCTGCCATATAAAAGAATAGGCTTAATGATAGAGTTAAACATTTTCAGCCATAGTCTGACTGGAGGGTTATATTGGTATAGGGGTCTTCGTATTGCATAATATGCTTTCCGAGCCTTATCAGCTAGGTCCCTCTGGGCTAAATCAAAGTTGCCTGATGATGAAATTGTCAAGCCCAGGTACAGTAATTATAGTCTGTTACCTGACAGAGTGCTTCCCCATCGAGAGTGAAATTGTATCGAAGTTGGTTTGAACGTTTTTTTTTCTGAAAGATCATTACCTTGGATTTCCCTGTATTTATTTTGAGGTTCCATGTTTGTGAGTAATCCTCAAGAATTGAAAGGCTTTCTTGCAACGCTTCCTCAGTTGGAGACAGGAGTATAAGGTCATCCGCAAATAAAAGACATTTAATTTCCCTGCCTTCTAATGTGAGTCCTGGTGATTTGGATTGCTCAATGTTTACTGCTAACTCGTTGATATATAAATTAAACAATAGTGGGCTGAGACTACACCCTTGTCGTACCCCTTTTGCCTGTTCAAAGTATGATGTTCTTTGATCATTGATTTTTACACAACATCTATTATTATTGTACATATCTTTTATTATGTCATACAATTTACCTCCGATGCCATTTTGAATTAATTTTAGTAAGAGACCATCTTGCCAAACTGTGTCAAATGCCTTTTTAAAATCAATGAAGCAACCAAATATTTTCCCCCTGTTGATGTTGTGAACATATTTATCAATAAGTGATTGTAGTGTAAAAATATGATCAGTGGTTCTATGGTCTGGCATGAAGCCAATCTGGCAGTTGTTGATTATTTTATTTTCCAGTAGAAATTCTGTCAGTCTCATGTTAATGATATTGCAGAAAAGTTTTCCTAGATTACTACTGATGGCAATTCCTCTGTAGTTGTTCGGGTTGAATTTATCTCCCTCTTTAAACACCGGTACAATGTAGTTTTCTTTCCACGAGTCTGGAAAAATACCAACTGCGGATATCATGTTAAAGAGTTTAAGAATTGCTTGATGCATTAGCGGGCTGCTGTATTTTAACATTTCATTATGTAACCCATCAGGTCCACAAGATTTTTTGTTTTTCAGGCATTTTATTTTTTTGGTTAGTTCAATTAATGGTATCGGATTGTCGAGATGATTTAATTTGTTTTTTACTTGTGATTCTAATTTGGATAGCTGATCAATCAGTTGATTTTGGAGGGGACTTTGTTCGTCTTTACTGTAGAGATGACCAAAATGGTCTGTCCAAATTTTTTCATTGCATATGGGAGTCTGTTTCGTTTTTTTGTTAGGTTCTAATTTATTCCACAGATCCCAGAAGTAATTATGGTCTACTGCATCCTCAATATTTTTTAATTTATTCTTCATATAAATAGCTTTTTTCTGTCTTAGTAGTGATTTGTATTTTTTTAGAGTCTGTTGGTATATTGACCGTGTTATTTGGTCTGTGGGATCTCTGTGTTTTTTATTTGATAGTTCTCTTAGTTGTTTTTTTAAAGTTTGGCATTCTTTCTCTCTCACACACACACACACACACACGCACACACACACACAGTCGCACACCTATGAACATCTTCCACTGCACACAGATAGGTAGGGACCCACTCCTCAGAGGTGTGAGAATAAATATCACACATGTGTACTGAAGAAGAGGGGCCATTGTGGTGCTAGTCCTTAACCTGAGCCTGCTGTCAGATGAGGAGGAGAGCAATGTTGATTCAGACAGGAATGCTAATGCTAACTTTCCTTTCAATAACCAGACAAACAAAATAAACTGAAGACCTGACCTATGGGGAAAGATAATAATGACTGATATTGCAAGTCTTATCTTTAATGAGTCTTTCTCCTGATAGACATAACAAGTTGTCTTAATGGCATGTTTTGTTAAGTTTCACATTGAGTCTATGTATGCCATATGAAATGTGCTATATAAATAAAATTTGATTGATTGATTCATGTCACGACAGACCAGTACAGACCAGTATATCCATGGATGTTGTATGTTGCTGGATTTGCTTCACATGTATCCATCTTTATTAAAAATGACCTTACTTTTCTACTGACCGTCCAGTGTGTTCCTCCAATGGCTACTTCCACTTCCCCTTATGGTAAATAAGCCAATAAGCAGCTGCCTTTGTGCTGATCCTCCAATCACCAGGGTTTGAAGGCGGGGTCTCTGCACTTCCCGGGGACGGCGGCTACGTACCAGAAAGAGACGGTGAACGTGCGGCAGGTGGAGCCCTTCATGTACGACCACAGCAACGAGACGGACTGGCGGCTCAACATCGACAAGGTGATCGGCGACTGGTTCGTCCGGCAGGACCTGAACCTGGTCACGCTCTACTTCGGCGAACCAGACAAGACGGGTCACGAGTACGGGCCGGACTCGCCGGAGCGGCGCGAGACCGTGCGGCAGGTGGACCGCACCGTAGGCTACATCCGCCAGGCCGCCCAATCCCACGGCCTCGCCGAGCGCCTCAACATCATCATCACGGCCGACCACGGGATGGCCACGGTCCGGCGCGGGCCGGGCGTCAACGAGATCATCCTGACCGACATCCCCGGGTTCTCGCTCCGCGACATCAAGTTCCACCTGGTGGACTACGGCCCCACGGGCATGCTGCTGCCCAAGGACGGCATGCTGGAGAAGGTGTACCAGGCGCTGAAGGGCGGGCACCCCAACCTGCACGTCTACAAGAAGGAGGACATGCCCGAGAGACTGCACTACGCCAAGCACCCCCGCATCCTCCCCCTCATCCTGCTGGCCGACCCCGGATACGTCATCAACGGGGTACGGGACACATCCGACGACGACAACAACAACAACAACAACAACAAAAACAACAATATATACACACATGACCAAAACAGACTCCCTACCTCCTTGTTACTCACCACACTCTCACTTCGCTTCAAAAAGACACACACATATGCGTCACATCATCAGAACACACACACACACACGCACACACACACAGGCATTACATCACCAGAACACACCACACTCACAAACACACACACACACACACACACACACACACACACACACTCACACATCACATCACCAGAATACACCACACAAACTCATGTCACTAGAACACACCACACACACACACACTCATTTTGAAAAGATGTTTACAGATCATCTATACCTAATCTATATCTAACCATTCTTCTTCTCTCTGTCTCTCTCTCTCTTTCTTCCCCTCCCTCTCTCTTCCCCTCTGTCTCTCTCTCTCTCTCTGCAGTTTTACCCTCTGCAGTGGAATAAGGGGGAGCACGGCTTTGATAACGAGGTGATGGACATGAAGCCGTTCTTCCGTGCCGTGGGGCCAGACTTCCACAGCGGGCTGGAGGTGGGGGGATTCGAGACGGTCAACATCTACCCGCTCATGTGCCACCTCCTGGGCATCAAGCCCGAGGTCAACGACGGCTCGCTGGACGTCACGCGCAACATGCTGGACAATGGAAGAGTGTGTGAGACCACAGGTGAGGGTTTGAAGCACACACATACTGTACACACGCACGCAGGCACGCACACAACACACACACACACACACACACACACACACACACACACACACACACTAATATACATTGGTAGAGTGTGTGAGACCACTAGGTGAGGGTTTGAAACACACACACGCACGCACGCACACAACATACACAAACACAAACACACACACACACTTTCTCTCTCACTCTCGCTCCCTCTCTCTCTCACACACACACACACACACACACACACACACACACACACTGATGTACACTGGTAGAGTGTGTGAGACCATAAGTAGTGGTTTAAAAACACTCTTTCTCTCTCTCTCTCTCTCTCTCATACACACGTGCGTGAGGGTTAAACACACATATTTTCTTGTGTACCAGGTGAGGGTTTAATACCTTATGTTCTCCCATCAGTCCCTTTGATAAGCCCTCATGACTGGGCGTGATTGGGCCATATAATCATAACTGATTCTGAAATGCATATCTGATCCAATCGGACGATACGATGCACTGCAAAGATAACCTATGCTTGAGCTGGACAGAGGGATGTCTGTGTGTGTGTGTGTGTGTGTGTGTGTGTGTGTGTGTACACACGTGCGAGTGTCTCTGATTGTGTGTGTGTGTGTGTGTGTGCAACTGACAGTATGACTGTGCTTGTCCTGCTGTTATAAATGATCATTACATCATTCAAATGTAATCTGTGCTTTGGTACTGACTCTGAGGTATCAGTTATCAGTTAACAGTGCTTTATGGGAGATGTAGTGTGTACTGTATGTATCATTTATATCCTGAGACAGAGAGAGGGGGAGGGAGGGAGAGAGAGAGAGGAAGAGAGAGAAAGAAAAAGAGAGGGAGAGATCACGCAGTGGAGTGTATAGCGTATAACATGCTTGTTAACATGTAATGGATTTCGTTGTACTGGTTGTCCTTAGTTTTGCAACAGCAATGAAGTTGAACCTAATCTAATCTAATCCAATCTTATCTAATGTATGTTGCCTGTTTCCTTCACAGAAGACTCACCACCATCATTGATCATTGGCCTCTCGGTTGTTGTGGGGATCCTTGTCTTGGCCTTTGTAGTCATGACAACCTGGTTCAAGTGCAAGCGAGACAAAGAAAGTCACAGGTAACTTGAGTGCACTTTCCAAAACACTTATCTCCACAGTTAATGGTGGATTCTCCATGACGGGCTCCGCATGGTTAATACATTTCTCTGTGACAGTGGTGCATGCGCTGTGTGTACTATATCTCTCCGTCTCTCTTCACAGAGTCTAATCTTGCTCATCGTCTTCCTCCTGCAGCTCTGAACAAGACACAGAGATGAAGGGGAAACACACCAGCTTCTGAGCCTGTTGAAGTCCTAACACACACACACACACACACACACACACAGAGACAGACTGACAGACAGACAGACACACACACACACACACACACACACACACACACACACACACACACACACACACACACACACACACACACACACAAACACACACTCACACAGAGACAGACTGACAGACAGACAGACACACACACACACACACACACACACACAAACACACACTCACACTCACACACACACGTACAGTATACACACACACACACACACACACGTACAGTATACACACACACACACGCACACACACACACACACACACACACACACACACACACGCACGCACACACACACACACACACACACACACACACACACACACAGGACTGACTCAACAGAGACATGGTTGCGACGGCTGCATCAGTATGTAGCCATCAGACACCTGCACTGGCCTTATGTCCTGTAGCACAATGGCAAAGTTCCATGCATTCATACTGCTGCTTTCTGTTTACATTATGGACATTTGCTGTACATTTTTCTGTCATACATTACTGTGTGGCAGTGTGCATTGTAGATTAATAATCTGTGATGAAATTGTCATAGCTTGCAATATTTGCATTTTAATATTTGATCCCTAATTCATACAAAAGAAATTCAAGTCCAAAATTTGGTTCAATCCAGTGTTATTAAGCAATATTCAATGAACAATACTGAAGAAAAAAATGGATATGGATTTTTAGATAATTCACGGTGAGACCCTGTTTGGTAACACTCCATAATAAGGGTCCTTAATAAATAGCAAACTGATCATTAACTAACCCTTTGTTAATAGCAAACTAATCATTAACTAACCCTTTGTTAATATTTGTTAATTGTTACTAAAATATCTATTTGCCACAAGTTAATGTTTTTTTCATCATTAATTAAATAGGTGTTTGCACATAAACTGTATGTTAATGTTTTTAACAAATAGAAAGCAATCTATTAACTAATATTGTGTTAATAGTTAACTAAATGTTGTTTTGGCACTAATTAACAGTTAACAGTTCTTACATTAGAATGTTAGATGTTTATTTACAAACTAGGCTAGGCTATATGTTAATATAAAAGTTAATGACATATTATTATTAACTAATTGTTATTAAACTGTGTTTCTGCCTTCATCCCAATATGAACCACTCCTCATAGGACCCTTATAATAAAGTTGGTTAAGCTTAATTGATATATTAGTAACTAACTATCAGTAGGCTATGGGTCTCTCACACTGGAAACTCACAAGGTTCACCAAGGTCCTGAAAGATGTAGGCTAGCAAATTGATGCGAAAACTAGCCTACACTAAAGAAGTCAGTGCAAATCAATCCTGTATGCAAAGAGGACATTATTATTTTTATTTTATTTTTGCCCGTTTTTATTACCTGTCTCTCATTCTGTCTTTCTCTCTCATACTCTCCCTCGATCTCTTTCTTGTGCTCTGTCTCTCTCACTCTGTATGATAGACTCTTATTTTGTAGAGGGTGTGGTTGCCTAGAAACGTCCTCCTGTGTACTTTAGCCTCATGTTAGTTTTCCTAAGTTATGTTAGATCTAGCAGCTATCACTGAACGAGTTTGCTGCCTACAGTTTGAGTTGTGTGAACACCTTGTGTGCGTGCAAAACACGAAGTAAGTGAAAGTAACCGAGATACATAGCTGATATCTTTGTTATATTCTATGAACATAACCATATCTGAGTCATGTGTAGGGCCTGTTGTTGGTGGGATATGGATGTGTGTCATGCTCGTTTGGAATGCTAACTCAGCGTTATGCTAAGCGGAGATTAGCCTTAAGGGAAACTTATACTTTCACTTTGGTTAGTAATGTCAATGCATGTATCCTGTCTTATGTTGTGTGTGTGATTGAGATATGGTTATGTTCATAGAATATAACAAAGATATCAGCTATTCAGTTCATTTAGGCTGTCTTTATGTGACAGTAAATTGCCAATGAGCATTGGATGCAAATGGGGTGCTTAGTTTAACATGTGGCCTGCCTTGTTTATTAGACAGTGATTATGTGGTACAGTGACAGTATTACTAATGATGGCTTCTTTGGTTCCTTACAGACCACACATAACTTTATTGTTGTATGGCAATTGTTGAAGGCAACGCAATAAAATAAATTAAAGGAAGAAACTGCATGCTTCGATCACGGATGTGCTAACTGACGCCACTTAGCCTAATCAACTCCATCCAAAACCAACATCTCCATTTCCAAGTCCTTTCCTCACTAACACTTTCTGTCTTTCTCTCCTTTTCTCACTCTCTGGTTGAACCCACTCGCTCTTTCTCTGTTCATTTAATATTTTATACATTCTGTTGTCATTCTAGTTAATCTTTTTTGATCAGTTTAACTATCATTGATTGACTGCGTTTACATGGTCAGTGTTCCAGGAGACCATCAGGTGAACCATCAGTGGTCAGTGTTCCAGTAGAAAGCAAAAAGCTATTTGAGAGTCCTTTGACTTTATGAATAAAGCATTTTCATCCTCCTTCCCAACAATGTGTGCTGAGATCATTCATTTCCAGTGAGAGAGATCCAGTCAGTGTAAAATATTTGCTATCGTTGTTATAATAAATATTTGTAAATGATTAATAATTACTGTTCCAACTTTATTATAAGGGTCCCCATACTGATAGTTATATATTACTAATGTATTCATTAAGCTTAACCAACTTTATTATAAGGGTCCCCATACTAATAGTTATATATTACTAATACATTAATTTACCACGCTTAACCAACTTTATTATAAGGGTCCTCCATACTGATAGTTATATGTTACTAAAGTATTAATTAAGCTTAACCAACTTTATTATAAGGGTCCCCCATACTAATAGTTATATATTACTAATATATTAATTACACTTAACCAACTTTATTATAAGGGTCCTCCATACTGATAGTTATATATTACTAATATATTAATTAAGCTTAACCAATTACTTCAAGGGTCCTATAAGGAGTGGTTCATATTGGGATAGGTAGAAGCACAGTTTAATAACAATTAGTTAAATAATAATATGTCATTAACTTTCATATTAACATATAGTTTGATGGAAGAAATAACTGTTAATTTGTGCCGAAAATACATTTAGTTAACTATTAACAAATATTAATACAATATTAGTTAATAGATTGTTTTCTATTTGTTAAAACATTAACATACAGATTATATGCAAACAACTAATATTTAATTAATGATGAAAAAAAACATTAACTTGTGGCAAATAGATATTTTAGTAACAGTTAACAAATATTAACAAAGGGTTAGTTAATGGCTAGTTTGCTATTTATTAAGGACCCTTATTATGGAGTGTTACCAAAACATCTATTCAGTACTTTGTGTACTGTATATAATTTATGCAGTTTTTAATAGGCTATGCTTATATAGTTATGTATAGGATATGCACTTCATGTAATCTGTATATATATAGCATCATTAAAATGAAAATGTCTGTTGTTATGCCTACAGCATGTGCTGATTTGAAGTTGCTTACACATTAGCTGACACATTATATGAGGACTCTGATTAAATTACATCTTTCCTAATGAAATTGGGGGGAAAGTGGTCATGGTGAATGGGTGAGGGACTCCCCCTAGTGGCCCAAAGAGGAGGAACACAGTGGTGAATGTGAGAAGTGTGTTACTGATTGTTTACCAGACAACATAGCGGCAGATCCGTCTGTGTCCTGTTTCTGAGTCGAGGCTCAGCATGGATTAATAACCTCTTGGATATTTCCCCTTTGCACTTTGCTTGTGGCGGCCAAGCGTTCATAGCGATGCCGCTTTTTGTTCCTTCGATGTCGGCTCTTCCTATCATTGTGAAGCAGAATTCACCAAGTGTTGGATTGTTCACCCACTAATAGGGAACGTGAGCTGGGTTAGACCGTTGTGAGACAGGTTAGTTTTACCCTACTGATGATGTGTTGTTGCAATGGTAATCCTGCTCAGTACGAGAGGAACCGCAGGTTCAGACAATGGATCGCAGCACCCCCCCAAATAAAACAAAATAAGTAAAATAGCAAAAAAAAAATAATCATAATAAAATATAAAATAAATAAATATATCAACTGTGGTCTAACAATTACTGAAATGGAGATCGCCTCAGTACAGTGCATGTTTTAGTAATATAAAGACACCTGTGTCTGGAAGGTCCAGTCACTGCGGCAGGCCCTGGAAGCCCTGATCTGCTGGTGATTCGGATTTCGCCCTGCAGCTCAAGCTTGAAACCTGCACATCTATCTCTCCTGCTTCCTGTCCACGTTTGCCAACGTTTGGGTCCAATCACAAACTAGCTTATCCAAAAGGCGCACCAGATCGTTGCTCTGATTAGTTGAAGGACTATCCAAGCGTGCGGAGTCATTTGAACTATGTCCCTTGATCACACCTTTTGTGCAGTAGAAAAGTGCAGGCTACCCAGACTAATGTTCAATCTTAAAAGAGGGTCTGTCTCATCCAATGGAATACACGTGCGCGCACACACACACACACACACACACACACACACACACACACACACACGCACTGAGGAACACTCTCCTAACAATGGTTATCATGACATACACTGTGATGGTCATAGAGCCGGTAACTTAAGGGCAGTTCAAACCAAGAACGATAAACAATAACGGTAAAAAAGTATATTTCTAGCTAACTTGGATCACAATGTCCATATATTAAGTAAAACGACATGAAGACAATGTCCAAAAAAATGATTACGACATGAAGAACATTATCATTCGGGATCACTTTCAGAGCTGTTTTGCGATTCACAGCCAATCAGAATCCATAGAATTGTAGCCATCGCATTCATCATCACAAGGAGAGATTTTCCTCATCGTTGGTCTATGTGGGCGCTTTTTATCATTATAGTTATAGTTATCTTTGCAGTTATCGTCCGTGGAGGGAAATACCCTTTACGGTGAGGGTCTGTCACATCCAGTGGATCACACACACACACACACACTGAAGAGTACTCTCCTGACAGTGGTTATTATGACATAGGGCCATAGAGTGGGTGATTTACGGTGAGGGTCTGTCGAGTTCAGTGGATCTCTCTCTCACACACACACACACACTGAAGAGTACTCTCCTGACAATGGTTGTCATGCCATAGAGCAGAGTGGGTGATTTATGGTGAGGGTCTGTCATGTCCAGTGGATCACACACACACACACACACATACACACACACACACACACACACACACACACACACACACACACACACACTGAAGAAAACTCTCCTGACAGTAGTTATCAGGCCATAGAGTGTTTGATTTACAGTGAGGGTCTGTTGCGTGTAGCCTCAGCCACATAAAGTGCTTTTCAAATTAACTTGAATTAAGAACATAAATTAGTGATGTATACATTTGAGCCATGTAGGCTTATTTATAGCCTATTTCTTAAAAAATGTCTATGTAAATGAACTCATAGAAAGCCTGGCCAGGCGCTGATCCGTTTTTGTTACATTCTCCCTTTAAAAGCATCTATGGGCGTTAGCGTAAATATAGGGTGAGCATGAGCCTAGGAAGTCTATAGGGTTTTTCACTGTCACTCACCTTGTCACCGTCGCACGCACCCACCTTCTCACTCTCTGTCCTATGGCCATAGACCCTTTATATCACATGCTCCGTTTTTGAATGAGACGCGGAAAGAGGAATGAATGGGGGTAGACGAATGCCGGTAACGCAATGGTCTGATATCCTTCAGAATTCCTTTACAAAGTCCGATTTAATGAATGTCATGTATTGTGCTATTTTCCTATGGATTACTCTTCATCATTACGCCCTTTTTGCGATGGAATCTACTGTCGGGCTTTCGCAAATGAACTGAATTACGAAGAGGTGAGATCGCTCCTTTTTTCTCTCTATTTTTTGCTGGTGGGATCTCCGAGAAATTGTCTACTTGTTTTTTGACCGAACTTACGGATTACCTGTTTTTTGGATTTTATGGACTGTTGGAAGCTTTGCTTTTTTGTTGGAAAGCGCACGGCTGCGCGCGGGGTTTTTGCTTTGGAGTTCGCTGCTTACGCAGTGTGTGGACTAAAAGACTCTGCCCGATTGGGCTGCTATCTCTCTCTCTACCTTCTCACAATTCACTCACACAAATAAATACTCACTTTGAAAGATAATTTGCACGTGCGTTTCATGAACTTAGAAAATTTGTTGACGACTCACATCGAGTTTGTTACAGTGGTGGCCAGTACGGGGATTGAACGCACTTTCTTTCATTTAACTTCGGTTTTCTCTGCACCAATATCTAACATCATCAACCTCTGATCATTAAACGCCTTTCTGTCCTTTATGTCACATATGGAAGAACAGCTTATTGAATTGGCTTTAGAGCCATTACGTGAGCCGACAGATGGGGAAAGTTTAGTCAGTTCACAAATATCTGTTTCTGACACTGCGCACCAGGCGCGCCCTCACGTTACTTTTAGAGATCGGGTAGATAATCTCACTGCATCCCTTAGTGACCTATATCTTGAGGACAGTGGGACTACAAACTCTAATAGTCAAGGTGGGGAGGGTGATGAATATGAAGAAGAAGAGGAAGACGGTAATGAACAAGAGGAGGAAGAAGAGATTAATGACGGTGAAGAGGAAGACGGTGAAGAGGAAACTGACGTTACTGTGTCTCATGTGTCTGTTCAGCAGGTGGAAATGAACGAACTTAAGAGCGCACTTGACGAAATGAAAACTCGTGTGAATGAACTTGAAATTAAACTGTCTGAATCAAACACCAGTATCATTAACAGAGAGAGTTTATTAAGACAAATGATGGACAATAAAATTGAGAATGTTAAAACATTTGCTGTTGATATTGTGGCAAAACTGGAGGATGCTGTTGTGCACTGCTTACACAGACGAGACCAACAGTGGGCAGCACAGCTGAATCAATTAAAACTCACCAGCACCCCCAAGTTGTCTCCCCTGAGTCAGAGTGGAGATCAAACTGTAAGGTTTCAGTATGACACTCAAAGTCCCTCCAGCCTCACTGGCGTAAGAACAACCAAACTCCCCATTAAATTGAACTTTCCTGAATTTGGCGGTGACAGTAAAACCAAAGACCCCATGACTTACATAGAATTATGTGAAGAATTTCTGGATTTAAGACCTACACCAGTCAATGAAATAGTGGCCACACTGTCCTCTGTTCTGAAAGGCTCAGCCAAAAGCTGGTGGAAAGCCGAGCGAAAGAATATCCACACATGGGAGGAATTTAAAAGTGTTTTTCTAGCTGCATTTCTGGCCACTGATTTCGTTCAGGAAATTGAAGAACGGTTGCGCACTCGTATCCAAAATCCCAATGAGTCCATTAGGGACTTTGCCTATGATTACAGAGCCCTCTGTCTAAAATGGAAGCCGGACATTGAGGAAACTGCTCTTGTACGCCGCATTCTCAGTAACGCCAATCCAAAGATTGCCTCAGGCCTACGTGGAACAGTGAGCACGGTGGCTGAGTTGGTAAAAGTTGGCAGCATGATTGAGAATGATATAGCATCAATGAAAAATTACAGGACACGAGTCAATAACGATAAAACAACTAAATTGCAACCAAAGAATAAGAAAGCTGAAGTGGTTGTTGTGAAGTCTAAAACACAGTCCCACACTCAGCCCAAACATCCACTTTCTCTCCTTGCTGTTAAAATCTCTATCAGAGGCCTCCAGGGAGCCGCCCTGCTGGACACAGGGAGTACATTTTCTCTGATGCGAGATAAACTGTGGCAGCAGATTAAGAAGCCACAGGAACACCTGACACCTTGTGGTGACCAGGAGTTTGCCCTGGCCAATGGAACAGCTAAGAAGGCATTAGGCAAAGTTAACTGTACCCTTGGCCTCCATAACACCTACTGGACTCACTCCATGTTTGTCCTCTCTGATGAAGATCTGGCTTTCCCTCTCATCTTAGGCCTGGACTTCTTACAAAAGAGTGGCGTGCACCTGGACTTCATGCAGGGTACCTATGGAGTGAGAAGTGGAGCAAAAATGACATACTATCCACACACTGACCAGAATGAGTGGGAAAATGAATGGTGTACAGTGAAACCAGCAAATATTCAGCTCTATTATGCCTTGCCTCATAGAGACCCAGCACCTAACACCCCTGTCAATCTAAACATCCTGTCTGACTTACCCCAGAAGCCTAGACCTGAACTTCTACAGCTGATGACTGAGTGGCCATCCGTCTGCTCTGGAAAGCTGGGAAGAACGACCGTCGTGGAACACACCATCCGCCTGACTGATGACATCCCTCTGCGATGTCCAGCTTATCGGGTGTCACCACTCAAGAGCGAGATCATCCAACAGCAGCTGAAGGAGATGGAAACTGATGGGATCGTTGAACCATCCTGCTCTCCATGGGCCTCTCCTGTTGTCTTAGTCCCCAAGCCTGATGGGAAATGGCGATTCTGTGTTGACTACAGACGCCTGAACAAGAAGACACTGTTTGATGCCTATCCCATGCCAAGGATCCATGACATCCTGGAGTCCTTTTCTGGCGCATCTGTGTTCAGCACGCTAGACCTGCGCTCGGGCTACTGGCAAGTCGCAATGGACAAAAGCAGCATTGAGAAGACCGCCTTCATCACGCCATTTGGTCTCTTCCACTTCCTTTCCATGCCTTTCGGCCTTAAGAACTCGGGAGCCACATTTCAGAGGCTTATGGAGAACGTCTTGGCGGAGTTGAAGGGTGTTTGTTGCTTTGTTTATATTGACGATATTATTATTTATTCAAAATCAGAAGTTGACCACATCGCTGACTTGAGGAAGGTGTTTGAGAAGCTCCATCACGCCTCGCTGACTCTCAACCTAAAGAAATGTCATTTTTTCAAGACCTCTTTGACTTTCTTAGGCCATCAAGTGTCCAGTCAAGGAATTGCAGCCAACTCTGAGAAGCTTAAGGCTATACGTGAATACCCCAGGCCTACAAACATCAAAGAGCTCCAGAGGTTTCTTGGTCTTGCCGGCTGGTACCATAAATTCATCAGGAACTTCGCAGATCTGGCCGCCTCTCTGCACAACCTCAAGAAGAAGGATGTTGAGTGGAAGTGGACCGAGGACTGTGAGAGGAGCTGGGAAGGACTGAAAGAGGCACTCCAGTCTTCTCCAGTGCTTGCTCATCCAGACCTGTCGAAACCCTTCAAAGTCTCCACTGATGCCAGTGATGTCGGGTTGGGCGCAGTACTGACACAGGACGACGATGATGGCGAGCATGTCATTGCATTTGCCTCCCGCATACTGAATGAAGCGGAGAGGAACTACTCCGTCTCTGAAAGAGAGTGTTTGGCTGTTGTGTGGGCCGTGGAGAAATGGCAGCACTTCCTGGAAGGAGTCCAGTTTGAGGTGGTGACAGACCATGCAGCCTTGGCATGGGTCTTTAACACCCCCAAAACTTCTTCACGTCTCACACGCTGGACCCTGAGACTTCAGCCCTTCACCTTTACAGTGCGGTACAGGAAAGGTACATTAAATGTTGTCCCTGATGCCTTATCACGGTGCCCGGTGCCTACTGAGAATACCACCATGATGACACCAAGCCTTGCTGTGTGCGCTGTGTCTACAAAGAGGGCTATTGATCTGCCTAACTCTTTGGACGAGATCTCTGCTGCCCAAGGACGAGACCCCTACATCACAGGCGTCCGGGAGCTAATGCCTTCCCCTGAGGCCATTCCTTCAAATCGCATCGCCTTTGTTGACCAGCAGGGGCTGCTATACAGGCGAGTACCAATCGCCCGGGACGGACATAAGTTCCAGCTGGTGGTCCCACAAGAACTGAAGACCGCCTTCTTGTGGTATTACCATGACAACCCTCTGGGTGGGCACTTTGGGCGCCTGAAGACCCTAATTCACATCCTGGATGTTGCCTGGTGGCCAGATGTCCGCAAAGACACCTGGGCCCACATCAAAGAGTGCTCTGTCTGCC